>NW_025727054.1:0-85760 GCF_021461385.2 Schistocerca piceifrons | reverse complement strand
GCAACGGAAGTTGTCTCCTTTACGCAGGAGAGTGTTTTCAACGGTACAAATGGTTTCCCTTCTCCCTTCGTAGGCTAGTGCGGATTACGATTCACAGCATCGTGTGTCTCCATGTGTCGACTTGTCTCGACTTTGCTCGGCTGACGCGAAAGCTGACGCTTGCAAATGGGCGTATATGTAGAGGACAGGCGCTAGAAACGACTGGGAGAGTCCACATCGACAAACACACAACGGACCCTTTCATTTGACTGTGGCCGCACGTTCGCGCCTTTGCGTACCGAGAGCAAGAGGGGGGGTCAGCGAGCTGGACCGTACCATTACCGCACAGCAGCACCAAAAACTAAGGAAAAAGGCAAAACTGAAGAAACCAACACACGCGGACTTCCTAGTTCGTCACCCAGCCGAGCACTAACCATGGCCAACGCTGCCTAATTTCGGTAATCGGACATGAACCCGTGTCGTTGGCACGGCATACAAGTTGGCGAGAATGTTGGCAGACGTGCGGACGTCTTAGTCCGTGTACAGATCACTTGGGATTTGCCTGACAGTCTCTCGCGTTGCCTTTTAGGGAAGGAAAATGGAATAGCCCCTGAGCCACAACACAACGACCACGGAAACGTCCGTGAGAAGAGCTAAAACCCGGCACGAGGAAACTATGTTCCGCTATTTGTTTTCGGCCGCTCGGGCTATCGGACGTGCGACGCCCGCACTGCTGTCACTGTCGTCTCTAGTAAAATCTCCACGGCGTGTTTCTGCGTAATTTACTTGTTCTATAAGATCAAGGGAGTACGTTAGTTTCAGAATGTTTAAAAAGCATTGTCAGATGTGGGGTTCGAACCCACGCTCCCTTACGGGAAGCAGAGCTTAAATCTGGCGCCTTAGACCGCTCGGCCAATCTGACGCGCAAGACAAGCGCTCCAGTGACTTCCATCTCTAGCAAGACCTCAGGAACCTCACTCCGAAATCTGTTTCTTTTTTCGGTAGGATGGAATTATGTCAGTTTCAGAATATGTGAGACGCAATGTCAGATGTGGCGTACTAAACGCACCCTCGCTTTCGGGAAACAATGTGGCGCGTTGGACCGCTTTCTTCCGTCGCTTCCAGTTTGAACTGTGACTAGCAAAACTGTATTTAGTAATAGGAACATTTTCACATTGATGCAAAGAAAACTAGATATTAACGAACGGCGAATGAGACCGTTTCCTAGCAACAGCCACGCTGTGCATTACGCACTCGTGGGAAGCCAATGAAATATTTCATGTGAGGCTCTAACTGTCGGCCTTCACTTTCCAATACTTAGGCACTGCCCCGGTGGTACCGACGCATACATACTGAAACGTCTTTGGATCGTCAGTGAGTACTTCATATTAGAAATTTCGTGTTCGCCCTGATGTGCATTAAAGGGCCAATTTATCAGAGAAAGTCAGTTCTGCGCCTAGTTACAGTATGTCACCCTAGCAGCGCCAGGAAATCGGGTTCAGTGGTGCTCGCGTTGCACTCGGGCGTTGAGCGCCTGCAGCGCTATCGCCTTCGGCCTCTGGCGCCAGGAGGGAAGGCGACACATGATGGCGCAAGCAGCGCGTAGCAGAAGGCGGTGGTGGTGTGTCGGTCAGCATGGTTGCTTCCCAAGTAGCTGCTCCGGGTTCGAAGGCCGGACATCGCACGGAAGTTGTCTCCTTTACGCAGGAGAGTGTTTTCAACGGTACAAATGGTTTCCCTTCTCCCTTCGTAGGCTAGTGCGGATTACGATTCACAGCATCGTGTGTCTCCATGTGTCGACTTGTCTCGACTTTGCTCGGCTGACGCGAAAGCTGACGCTTGCAAATGGGCGTATATGTAGAGGACAGGGCGCTAGAAACGACTGGGAGAGTCCACATCGACAAACACACAACGGACCCTTTCATTTGACTGTGCCGCACGTTCGCGCCTTTGCGTACCGAGAGCAAGAGGGGGGGTCAGCGAGCTGGACCGTACCATTACCGCACAGCAGCACCAAAAACTAAGGAAAAAGGCAAAACTGAAGAAACCAACACACGCGGACTTCCTAGTTCGTCACCCAGCCGAGCACTAACCATGGCCAACGCTGCCTAATTTCGGTAATCGGACATGAACCCGTGTCGTTGGCACGGCATACAAGTTGGCGAGAATGTTGGCAGACGTGCGGACGTCTTAGTCCGTGTACAGATCACTTGGGATTTGCCTGACAGTCTCTCGCGTTGCCTTTTAGGGAAGGAAAATGGAATAGCCCTGAGCCACAACACAACGACCACGGAAACGTCCGTGAGAAGAGCTAAAACCCGGCACGAGGAAACTATGTTCCGCTATTTGTTTTCGGCCGCTCGGGCTATCGGACGTGCGACGCCCGCACTGCTGTCACTGTCGTCTCTAGTAAAATCTCCACGGCGTGTTTCTGCGTAATTTACTTGTTCTATAAGATCAAGGGAGTACGTTAGTTTCAGAATGTTTAAAAAGCATTGTCAAATGGGGGTTCGAACCCACGCTCCCTTACGGGAAGCAGAGCTTAAATCTGGCGCCTTAGACCGCTCGGCCAATCTGACGCGCAAGACAAGCGCTCCAGTGACTTCCATCTCTAGCAAGACCTCAGGAACCTCACTCCGAAATCTGTTTCTTTTTTCGGTAGGATGGAATTATGTCAGTTTCAGAATATGTGAGACGCAATGTCAGATGTGGCGTACTAAACGCACCCTCGCTTTCGGGAAACAATGTGGCGCGTTGGACCGCTTTCTTCCGTCGCTTCCAGTTTGAACTGTGACTAGCAAAACTGTATTTAGTAATAGGAACATTTTCACATTGATGCAAAGAAAACTAGATATTAACGAACGGCGAATGAGACCGTTTCCTAGCAACAGCCACGCTGTGCATTACGCACTCGTGGGAAGCCAATGAAATATTTCATGTGAGGCTCTAACTGTCGGCCTTCACTTTCCAATACTTAGGCACTGCCCCGGTGGTACCGACGCATACATACTGAAACGTCTTTGGATCGTCAGTGAGTACTTCATATTAGAAATTTCGTGTTCGCCCTGATGTGCATTAAAGGGCCAATTTATCAGAGAAAGTCAGTTCTGCGCCTAGTTACAGTATGTCACCCTAGCAGCGCCAGGAAATCGGGTTCAGTGGTGCTCGCGTTGCACTCGGCGTTGAGCGCCTGCAGCGCTATCGCCTTCGGCCTCTGGCGCCAGGAGGGAAGGCGACACATGATGGCGCAAGCAGCGCGTAGCAGAAGGCGGTGGTGGTGTGTCGGTCAGCATGGTTGCTTCCCAAGTAGCTGCTCCGGGTTCGAAGGCCGGACATCGCACGGAAGTTGTCTCCTTTACGCAGGAGAGTGTTTTCAACGGTACAAATGGTTTCCCTTCTCCCTTCGTACGCTAGTGCGGATTACGATTCACAGCATCGTGTGTCTCCATGTGTCGACTTGTCTCGACTTTGCTCGGCTGACGCGAAAGCTGACGCTTGCAAATGGGCGTATATGTAGAGGACAGGCGCTAGAAACGACTGGGAGAGTCCACATCGACAAACACACAACGGACCCTTTCATTTGACTGTGGCCGCACGTTCGCGCCTTTGCGTACCGAGAGCAAGAGGGGGGTCAGCGAGCTGGACCGTACCATTACCGCACAGCAGCACCAAAAACTAAGGAAAAAGGCAAACTGAAGAAACCAACACACGCGGACTTCCTAGTTCGTCACCCAGCCGAGCACTAACCATGGCCAACGCTGCCTAATTTCGGTAATCGGACATGAACCCGTGTCGTTGGCACGGCATACAAGTTGGCGAGAATGTTGGCAGACGTGCGGACGTCTTAGTCCGTGTACAGATCACTTGGGATTTGCCTGACAGTCTCTCGCGTTGCCTTTTAGGGAAGGAAAATGGAATAGCCCTGAGCCACAACACAACGACCACGGAAACGTCCGTGAGAAGAGCTAAAACCCGGCACGAGGAAACTATGTTCCGCTATTTGTTTTCGGCCCGCTCGGGCTATCGGACGTGCGACGCCCGCACTGCTGTCACTGTCGTCTCTAGTAAAATCTCCACGGCGTGTTTCTGCGTAATTTACTTGTTCTATAAGATCAAGGGAGTACGTTAGTTTCAGAATGTTTAAAAAGCATTGTCAGATGTGGGGTTCGAACCCACGCTCCCTTACGGGAAGCAGAGCTTAAATCTGGCGCCTTAGACCGCTCGGCCAATCTGACGCGCAAGACAAGCGCTCCAGTGACTTCCATCTCTAGCAAGACCTCAGGAACCTCACTCCGAAATCTGTTTCTTTTTTCGGTAGGATGGAATTATGTCAGTTTCAGAATATGTGAGACGCAATGTCAGATGTGGCGTACTAAACGCACCCTCGCTTTCGGGAAACAATGTGGCGCGTTGGACCGCTTTCTTCCGTCGCTTCCAGTTTGAACTGTGACTAGCAAAACTGTATTTAGTAATAGGAACATTTTCACATTGATGCAAAGAAAACTAGATATTAACGAACGGCGAATGAGACCGTTTCCTAGCAACAGCCACGCTGTGCATTACGCACTCGTGGGAAGCCAATGAAATATTTCATGTGAGGCTCTAACTGTCGGCCTTCACTTTCCAATACTTAGGCACTGCCCCGGTGGTACCGACGCATACATACTGAAACGTCTTTGGATCGTCAGTGAGTACTTCATATTAGAAATTTCGTGTTCGCCCTGATGTGCATTAAAGGGCCAATTTATCAGAGAAAGTCAGTTCTGCGCCTAGTTACAGTATGTCACCCTAGCAGCGCCAGGAAATCGGGTTCAGTGGTGCTCGCGTTGCACTCGGCGTTGAGCGCCTGCAGCGCTATCGCCTTCGGCCTCTGGCGCCAGGAGGGAAGGCGACACATGATGGCGCAAGCAGCGCGTAGCAGAAGGCGGTGGTGGTGTGTCGGTCAGCATGGTTGCTTCCAAGTAGCTGCTCCGGGTTCGAAGGCCGGACATCGCACGGAAGTTGTCTCCTTTACGCAGGAGAGTGTTTTCAACGGTACAAATGGTTTCCCTTCTCCCTTCGTAGGCTAGTGCGGATTACGATTCACAGCATCGTGTGTCTCCATGTGTCGACTTGTCTCGACTTTGCTCGGCTGACGCGAAAGCTGACGCTTGCAAATGGGCGTATATGTAGAGGACAGGCGCTAGAAACGACTGGGAGAGTCCACATCGACAAACACACAACGGACCCTTTCATTTGACTGTGGCCGCACGTTCGCGCCTTTGCGTACCGAGAGCAAGAGGGGGGGGTCAGCGAGCTGGACCGTACCATTACCGCACAGCAGCACCAAAAACTAAGGAAAAAGGCAAAACTGAAGAAACCAACACACGCGGACTTCCTAGTTCGTCACCCAGCCGAGCACTAACCATGGCCAACGCTGCCCTAATTTCGGTAATCGGACATGAACCCGTGTCGTTGGCACGGCATACAAGTTGGCGAGAATGTTGGCAGACGTGCGGACGTCTTAGTCCGTGTACAGATCACTTGGGATTTGCCTGACAGTCTCTCGCGTTGCCTTTTAGGGAAGGAAAATGGAATAGCCCTGAGCCACAACACAACGACCACGGAAACGTCCGTGAGAAGAGCTAAAACCCGGCACGAGGAAACTATGTTCCGCTATTTGTTTTCGGCCGCTCGGGCTATCGGACGTGCGACGCCCGCACTGCTGTCACTGTCGTCTCTAGTAAAATCTCCACGGCGTGTTTCTGCGTAATTTACTTGTTCTATAAGATCAAGGGAGTACGTTAGTTTCAGAATGTTTAAAAAGCATTGTCAGATGTGGGGTTCGAACCCACGCTCCCTTACGGGAAGCAGAGCTTAAATCTGGCGCCTTAGACCGCTCGGCCAATCTGACGCGCAAGACAAGCGCTCCAGTGACTTCCATCTCTAGCAAGACCTCAGGAACCTCACTCCGAAATCTGTTTCTTTTTTCGGTAGGATGGAATTATGTCAGTTTCAGAATATGTGAGACGCAATGTCAGATGTGGCGTACTAAACGCACCCTCGCTTTCGGGAAACAATGTGGCGCGTTGGACCGCTTTCTTCCGTCGCTTCCAGTTTGAACTGTGACTAGCAAAACTGTATTTAGTAATAGGAACATTTTCACATTGATGCAAAGAAAACTAGATATTAACGAACGGCGAATGAGACCGTTTCCTAGCAACAGCCACGCTGTGCATTACGCACTCGTGGGAAGCCAATGAAATATTTCATGTGAGGCTCTAACTGTCGGCCTTCACTTTCCAATACTTAGGCACTGCCCCGGTGGTACCGACGCATACATACTGAAACGTCTTTGGATCGTCAGTGAGTACTTCATATTAGAAATTTCGTGTTCGCCCTGATGTGCATTAAAGGGCCAATTTATCAGAGAAAGTCAGTTCTGCGCCTAGTTACAGTATGTCACCCCTAGCAGCGCCAGGAAATCGGGTTCAGTGGTGCTCGCGTTGCACTCGGCGTTGAGCGCCTGCAGCGCTATCGCCTTCGGCCTCTGGCGCCAGGAGGGAAGGCGACACATGATGGCGCAAGCAGCGCGTAGCAGAAGGCGGTGGTGGTGTGTCGGTCAGCATGGTTGCTTCCCAAGTAGCTGCTCCGGGTTCGAAGGCCGGACATCGCACGGAAGTTGTCTCCTTTACGCAGGAGAGTGTTTTCAACGGTACAAATGGTTTCCCTTCTCCCTTCGTAGGCTAGTGCGGATTACGATTCACAGCATCGTGTGTCTCCATGTGTCGACTTGTCTCGACTTTGCTCGGCTGACGCGAAAGCTGACGCTTGCAAATGGGCGTATATGTAGAGGACAGGCGCTAGAAACGACTGGGAGAGTCCACATCGACAAACACACAACGGACCCTTTCATTTGACTGTGGCCCGCACGTTCGCGCCTTTGCGTACCGAGAGCAAGAGGGGGGTCAGCGAGCTGGACCGTACCATTACCGCACAGCAGCACCAAAAACTAAGGAAAAAGGCAAAACTGAAGAAACCAACACACGCGGACTTCCTAGTTCGTCACCCAGCCGAGCACTAACCATGGCCAACGCTGCCTAATTTCGGTAATCGGACATGAACCCGTGTCGTTGGCACGGCATACAAGTTGGCGAGAATGTTGGCAGACGTGCGGACGTCTTAGTCCGTGTACAGATCACTTGGGATTTGCCTGACAGTCTCTCGCGTTGCCTTTTAGGGAAGGAAAATGGAATAGCCCTGAGCCACAACACAACGACCACGGAAACGTCCGTGAGAAGAGCTAAAACCCGGCACGAGGAAACTATGTTCCGCTATTTGTTTTCGGCCGCTCGGGCTATCGGACGTGCGACGCCCGCACTGCTGTCACTGTCGTCTCTAGTAAAATCTCCACGGCGTGTTTCTGCGTAATTTACTTGTTCTATAAGATCAAGGGAGTACGTTAGTTTCAGAATGTTTAAAAAGCATTGTCAGATGTGGGGTTCGAACCCACGCTCCCTTACGGGAAGCAGAGCTTAAATCTGGCGCCTTAGACCGCTCGGCCAATCCTGACGCGCAAGACAAGCGCTCCAGTGACTTCCATCTCTAGCAAGACCTCAGGAACCTCACTCCGAAATCTGTTTCTTTTTTCGGTAGGATGGAATTATGTCAGTTTCAGAATATGTGAGACGCAATGTCAGATGTGGCGTACTAAACGCACCCTCGCTTTCGGGAAACAATGTGGCGCGTTGGACCGCTTTCTTCCGTCGCTTCCAGTTTGAACTGTGACTAGCAAAACTGTATTTAGTAATAGGAACATTTTCACATTGATGCAAAGAAAACTAGATATTAACGAACGGCGAATGAGACCGTTTCCTAGCAACAGCCACGCTGTGCATTACGCACTCGTGGGAAGCCAATGAAATATTTCATGTGAGGCTCTAACTGTCGGCCTTCACTTTCCAATACTTAGGCACTGCCCCGGTGGTACCGACGCATACATACTGAAACGTCTTTGGATCGTCAGTGAGTACTTCATATTAGAAATTTCGTGTTCGCCCTGATGTGCATTAAAGGGCCAATTTATCAGAGAAAGTCAGTTCTGCGCCTAGTTACAGTATGTCACCCTAGCAGCGCCAGGAAATCGGGTTCAGTGGGTGCTCGCGTTGCACTCGGCGTTGAGCGCCTGCAGCGCTATCGCCTTCGGCCTCTGGCGCCAGGAGGGGAAGGCGACACATGATGGCGCAAGCAGCGCGTAGCAGAAGGCGGTGGTGGTGTGTCGGTCAGCATGGTTGCTTCCCAAGTAGCTGCTCCGGGTTCGAAGGCCGGACATCGCACGGAAGTTGTCTCCTTTACGCAGGAGAGTGTTTTCAACGGTACAAATGGGTTTCCCCTTCTCCCTTCGTACGCTAGTGCGGATTACGATTCACAGCATCGTGTGTCTCCATGTGTCGACTTGTCTCGACTTTGCTCGGCTGACGCGAAAGCTGACGCTTGCAAATGGGCGTATATGTAGAGGACAGGCGCTAGAAACGACTGGGAGAGTCCACATCGACAAACACACAACGGACCCTTTCATTTGACTGTGGCCGCACGTTCGCGCCTTTGCGTACCGAGAGCAAGAGGGGGGGTCAGCGAGCTGGACCGTACCATTACCGCACAGCAGCACCAAAAACTAAGGAAAAAGGCAAAACTGAAGAAACCAACACACGCGGACTTCCTAGTTCGTCACCCAGCCGAGCACTAACCATGGCCAACGCTGCCTAATTTCGGTAATCGGACATGAACCCGTGTCGTTGGCACGGCATACAAGTTGGCGAGAATGTTGGCAGACGTGCGGACGTCTTAGTCCGTGTACAGATCACTTGGGATTTGCCTGACAGTCTCTCGCGTTGCCTTTTAGGGAAGGAAAATGGAATAGCCCTGAGCCACAACACAACGACCACGGGAAACGTCCGTGAGAAGAGCTAAAACCCGGCACGAGGAAACTATGTTCCGCTATTTGTTTTCGGCCGCTCGGGCTATCGACGTGCGACGCCCGCACTGCTGTCACTGTCGTCTCTAGTAAAATCTCCACGGCGTGTTTCTGCGTAATTTACTTGTTCTATAAGATCAAGGGAGTACGTTAGTTTCCAGAATGTTTAAAAAAGCATTGTCAGATGTGGGGTTCGAACCCACGCTCCCTTACGGGAAGCAGAGCTTAAATCTGGCGCCTTAGACCGCTCGGCCAATCTGACGCGCAAGACAAGCGCTCCAGTGACTTCCATCTCTAGCAAGACCTCAGGAACCTCACTCCGAAATCTGTTTCTTTTTTCGGTAGGATGGAATTATGTCAGTTTCAGAATATGTGAGACGCAATGTCAGATGTGGCGTACTAAACGCACCCTCGCTTTCGGGAAACAATGTGGCGCGTTGGACCGCTTTCTTCCGTCGCTTCCAGTTTGAACTGTGACTAGCAAAACTGTATTTAGTAATAGGAACATTTTCACATTGATGCAAAGAAAACTAGATATTAACGAACGGCGAATGAGACCGTTTCCTAGCAACAGCCACGCTGTGCATTACGCACTCGTGGGAAGCCAATGAAATATTTCAATGTGAGGGCCTCTAACTGTCGGCCTTCACTTTCCAATACTTAGGCACTGCCCCGGTGGTACCGACGCATACATACTGAAACGTCTTTGGATCGTCAGTGAGTACTTCATATTAGAAATTTCGTGTTCGCCCTGATGTGCATTAAAGGGCCAATTTATCAGAGAAAGTCAGTTCTGCGCCTAGTTACAGTATGTCACCCTAGCAGCGCCAGGAAATCGGGTTCAGTGGTGCTCGCGTTGCACTCGGCGTTGAGCGCCTGCAGCGCTATCGCCTTCGGCCTCTGGCGCCAGGAGGGAAGGCGACACATGATGGCGCAAGCAGCGCGTAGCAGAAGGCGGTGGTGGTGTGTCGGTCAGCATGGTTGCTTCCCAAGTAGCTGCTCCGGGTTCGAAGGCCGGACATCGCACGGAAGTTGTCTCCTTTACGCAGGAGAGTGTTTTCAACGGTACAAATGGTTTCCCTTCTCCCTTCGTACGCTAGTGCGGATTACGATTCACAGCATCGTGTGTCTCCATGTGTCGACTTGTCTCGACTTTGCTCGGCTGACGCGAAAGCTGACGCTTGCAAATGGGCGTATATGTAGAGGACAGGCGCTAGAAACGACTGGGAGAGTCCACATCGACAAACACACAACGGACCCTTTCATTTGACTGTGGCCGCACGTTCGCGCCTTTGCGTACCGAGAGCAAGAGGGGGGTCAGCGAGCTGGACCGTACCATTACCGCACAGCAGCACCAAAAAACTAAGGAAAAAGGCAAAACTGAAGAAACCAACACACGCGGACTTCTAGTTCGTCACCCAGCCGAGCACTAACCATGGCCAACGCTGCCTAATTTCGGTAATCGGACATGAACCCGTGTCGTTGGCACGGCATACAAGTTGGCGAGAATGTTGGCAGACGTGCGGACGTCTTAGTCCGTGTACAGATCACTTGGGATTTGCCTGACAGTCTCTCGCGTTGCCTTTTAGGGAAGGAAAATGGAATAGCCCTGAGCCACAACACAACACCACGGAAACGTCCGTGAGAAGAGCTAAAACCCGGCACGAGGAAACTATGTTCCGCTATTTGTTTTCGGGCCGCTCGGGCTATCGGACGTGCGACGCCCGCACTGCTGTCACTGTCGTCTCTAGTAAAAATCTCCACGGCGTGTTTCTGCGTAATTTACTTGTTCTATAAGATCAAGGGGAGTACGTTAGTTTCAGAATGTTTAAATAGCATTGTCAGATGTGGGGTTCGAACCCACGCTCCCTTACGGGGAAGCAGAGCTTAAATCTGGCGCCTTAGACCGCTCGGCCAATCTGACGCGCAAGACAAGCGCTCCAGTGACTTCCATCTCTAGCAAGACCTCAGGAACCTCACTCCGAAATCTGTTTCTTTTTTCGGTAGGATGGAATTATGTCAGTTTCAGAATATGTGAGACGCAATGTCAGATGTGGCGTACTAAACGCACCCTCGCTTTCGGGAAACAATGTGGCGCGTTGGACCGCTTTCTTCCGTCGCTTCCAGTTTGAACTGTGACTAGCAAAACTGTATTTAGTAATAGGAACATTTTCACATTGATGCAAAGAAAACTAGATATTAACGAACGGCGAATGAGACCGTTTCCTAGCAACAGCCACGCTGTGCATTACGCACTCGTGGGAAGCCAATGAAATATTTCATGTGAGGCTCTAACTGTCGGCCTTCACTTTCCAATACTTAGGCACTGCCCCGGTGGTACCGACGCATACATACTGAAACGTCTTTGGATCGTCAGTGAGTACTTCATATTAGAAATTTCGTGTTCGCCCTGATGTGCATTAAAGGGCCAATTTATCAGAGAAAGTCAGTTCTGCGCCTAGTTACAGTATGTCACCCTAGCAGCGCCAGGAAATCGGGTTCAGTGGTGCTCGCGTTGCACTCCGGCGTTGAGCGCCTGCAGCGCTATCGCCTTCGGCCTCTGGCGCCAGGAGGGAAGGCGACACATGATGGCGCAAGCAGCGCGTAGCAGAAGGCGGTGGTGGTGTGTCGGTCAGCATGGTTGCTTCCCAAGTAGCTGCTCCGGGTTCGAAGGCCGGACATCGCACGGAAGTTGTCTCCTTTACGCAGGAGAGTGTTTTCAACGGTACAAATGGTTTCCCTTCTCCCTTCGTAGGCTAGTGCGGATTACGATTCACAGCATCGTGTGTCTCCATGTGTCGACTTGTCTCGACTTTGCTCGGCTGACGCGAAAGCTGACGCTTGCAAATGGGCGTATATGTAGAGGACAGGCGCTAGAAACGACTGGGAGAGTCCACATCGACAAACACACAACGGACCCTTTCATTTGACTGTGGCCGCACGTTCGCGCCTTTGCGTACCGAGAGCAAGAGGGGGGTCAGCGAGCTGGACCGTACCATTACCGCACAGCAGCACCAAAAACTAAGGAAAAAGGCAAAACTGAAGAAACCAACACACGGCGGACTTCCTAGTTCGTCACCCAGCCGAGCACTAACCATGGCCAACGCTGCCTAATTTCGGTAATCGGACATGAACCCGTGTCGTTGGCACGGCATACAAGTTAGGCGAGAATGTTGGCAGACGTGCGGACGTCTTAGTCCGTGTACAGATCACTTGGGATTTGCCTGACAAGTCTCTCGCGTTGCCTTTTAGGGAAGGAAAATGGAATAGCCCTGAGCCACAACACAACGACCACGGAAACGTCCGTGAGAAGAGCTAAAACCCGGCACGAGGAAACTATGTTCCGCTATTTGTTTTCGGCCGCTCGGGCTATCGGACGTGCGACGCCCGCACTGCTGTCACTGTCGTCTCTAGTAAAATCTCCACGGCGTGTTTCTGCGTAATTTACTTGTTCTATAAGATCAAGGGAGTACGTTAGTTTCAGAATGTTTAAATAGCATTGTCAGATGTGGGGTTCGAACCCACGCTCCCTTACGGGAAGCAGAGCTTAAATCTGGCGCCTTAGACCGCTCGCCAATCTGACGCGCAAGACAAGCGCTCCAGTGACTTCCATCTCTAGCAAGACCTCAGGAACCTCACTCCGAAATCTGTTTCTTTTTTCGGTAGGATGGAATTATGTCAGTTTCAGAATATGTGAGACGCAATGTCAGATGTGGCGTACTAAACGCACCCTCGCTTTCGGGAAACAATGTGGCGCGTTGGACCTTTCTTCCGTCGCTTCCAGTTTGAACTGTGACTAGCAAAACTGTATTTAGTAATAGGAACATTTTCACATTGATGCAAAGAAAACTAGATATTAACGAACGGCGAATGAGACCGTTTCCTAGCAACAGCCACGCTGTGCATTACGCACTCGTGGGAAGCCAATGAAATATTTCATGTGAGGCTCTAACTGTCGGCCTTCACTTTCCAATACTTAGGCACTGCCCCGGTGGTACCGACGCATACATACTGAAACGTCTTTGGATCGTCAGTGAGTACTTCATATTAGAAATTTCGTGTTCGCCCTGATGTGCATTAAAGGGCCAATTTATCAGAGAAAGTCAGTTCTGCGCCTAGTTACAGTATGTCACCCTAGCAGCGCCAGGAAATCGGGTTCAGTGGTGCTCGCGTTGCACTCGGCGTTGAGCGCCTGCAGCGCTATCGCCTTCGGCCTCTGGCGCCAGGAGGGAAGGCGACACATGATGGCGCAAGCAGCGCGTAGCAGAAGGCGGTGGTGGTGTGTCGGTCAGCATGGTTGCTTCCCAAGTAGCTGCTCCGGGTTCGAAGGCCGGACATCGCACGGAAGTTGTCTCCTTTACGCAGGAGAGTGTTTTCAACGGTACAAATGGTTTCCCTTCTCCCTTCGTAGGCTAGTGCGGATTACGATTCACAGCATCGTGTGTCTCCATGTGTCGACTTGTCTCGACTTTGCTCGGCTGACGCGAAAGCTGACGCTTGCAAATGGGCGTATATGTAGAGGACAGGCGCTAGAAACGACTGGGAGAGTCCACATCGACAAACACACAACGGACCCTTTCATTTGACTGTGGCCGCACGTTCGCGCCTTTGCGTACCGAGAGCAAGAGGGGGGTCAGCGAGCTGGACCGTACCATTACCGCACAGCAGCACCAAAAACTAAGGAAAAAGGCAAAACTGAAGAAACCAACACACGCGGACTTCCTAGTTCGTCACCCAGCCGAGCACTAACCATGGCCAACGCTGCCTAATTTCGGTAATCGGACATGAACCCGTGTCGTTGGCACGGCATACAAGTTGGCGAGAATGTTGGCAGACGTGCGGACGTCTTAGTCCGTGTACAGATCACTTGGGATTTGCCTGACAGTCTCTCGCGTTGCCTTTTAGGGAAGGAAAATGGAATAGCCCTGAGCCACAACACAACGACCACGGAAACGTCCGTGAGAAGAGCTAAAACCCGGCACGAGGAAACTATGTTCCGCTATTTGTTTTCGGCCGCTCGGGCTATCGGACGTGCGACGCCCGCACTGCTGTCACTGTCGTCTCTAGTAAAATCTCCACGGCGTGTTTCTGCGTAATTTACTTGTTCTATAAGATCAAGGGAGTACGTTAGTTTCAGAATGTTTAAAAAGCATTGTCAGATGTGGGGTTCGAACCCACGCTCCCTTACGGGAAGCAGAGCTTAAATCTGGCGCCTTAGACCGCTCGGCCAATCTGACGCGCAAGACAAGCGCTCCAGTGACTTCCATCTCTAGCAAGACCTCAGGAACCTCACTCCGAAATCTGTTTCTTTTTTCGGTAGGATGGAATTATGTCAGTTTCAGAATATGTGAGACGCAATGTCAGATGTGGCGTACTAAACGCACCCTCGCTTTCGGGAAACAATGTGGCGCGTTGGACCGCTTTCTTCCGTCGCTTCCAGTTTGAACTGTGACTAGCAAAACTGTATTTAGTAATAGGAACATTTTCACATTGATGCAAAGAAAACTAGATATTAACGAACGGCGAATGAGACCGTTTCCTAGCAACAGCCACGCTGTGCATTACGCACTCGTGGGAAGCCAATGAAATATTTCATGTGAGGCTCTAACTGTCGGCCTTCACTTTCCAATACTTAGGCACTGCCCCGGTGGTACCGACGCATACATACTGAAACGTCTTTGGATCGTCAGTGAGTACTTCATATTAGAAATTTCGTGTTCGCCCTGATGTGCATTAAAGGGCCAATTTATCAGAGAAAGTCAGTTCTGCGCCTAGTTACAGTATGTCACCCTAGCAGCGCCAGGAAATCGGGTTCAGTGGTGCTCGCGTTGCACTCGGCGTTGAGCGCCTGCAGCGCTATCGCCTTCGGCCTCTGGCGCCAGGAGGGAAGGCGACACATGATGGCGCAAGCAGCGCGTAGCAGAAGGCGGTGGTGGTGTGTCGGTCAGCATGGTTGCTTCCCAAGTAGCTGCTCCGGGTTCGAAGGCCGGACATCGCACGGAAGTTGTCTCCTTTACGCAGGAGAGTGTTTTCAACGGTACAAATGGTTTCCCTTCTCCCTTCGTAGGCTAGTGCGGATTACGATTCACAGCATCGTGTGTCTCCATGTGTCGACTTGTCTCGACTTTGCTCGGCTGACGCGAAAGCTGACGCTTGCAAATGGGCGTATATGTAGAGGACAGGCGCTAGAAACGACTGGGAGAGTCCACATCGACAAACACACAACGGACCCTTTCATTTGACTGTGGCCGCACGTTCGCGCCTTTGCGTACCGAGAGCAAGAGGGGGGTCAGCGAGCTGGACCGTACCATTACCGCACAGCAGCACCAAAAACTAAGGAAAAAGGCAAAACTGAAGAAACCAACACACGCGGACTTCCTAGTTCGTCACCCAGCCGAGCACTAACCATGGCCAACGCTGCCTAATTTCGGTAATCGGACATGAACCCGTGTCGTTGGCACGGCATACAAGTTGGCGAGAATGTTGGCAGACGTGCGGACGTCTTAGTCCGTGTACAGATCACTTGGGATTTGCCTGACAGTCTCTCGCGTTGCCTTTTAGGGAAGGAAAATGGAATAGCCCTGAGCCACAACACAACGACCACGGAAACGTCCGTGAGAAGAGCTAAAACCCGGCACGAGGAAACTATGTTCCGCTATTTGTTTTCGGCCGCTCGGGCTATCGGACGTGCGACGCCCGCACTGCTGTCACTGTCGTCTCTAGTAAAATCTCCACGGCGTGTTTCTGCGTAATTTACTTGTTCTATAAGATCAAGGGAGTACGTTAGTTTCAGAATGTTTAAATAGCATTGTCAGATGTGGGGTTCGAACCCACGCTCCCTTACGGGAAGCAGAGCTTAAATCTGGCGCCTTAGACCGCTCGGCCAATCTGACGCGCAAGACAAGCGCTCCAGTGACTTCCATCTCTAGCAAGACCTCAGGAACCTCACTCCGAAATCTGTTTCTTTTTTCGGTAGGATGGAATTATGTCAGTTTCAGAATATGTGAGACGCAATGTCAGATGTGGCGTACTAAACGCACCCTCGCTTTCGGGAAACAATGTGGCGCGTTGGACCGCTTTCTTCCGTCGCTTCCAGTTTGAACTGTGACTAGCAAAACTGTATTTAGTAATAGGAACATTTTCACATTGATGCAAAGAAAACTAGATATTAACGAACGGCGAATGAGACCGTTTCCTAGCAACAGCCACGCTGTGCATTACGCACTCGTGGGAAGCCAATGAAATATTTCATGTGAGGCTCTAACTGTCGGCCTTCACTTTCCAATACTTAGGCACTGCCCCGGTGGTACCGACGCATACATACTGAAACGTCTTTGGATCGTCAGTGAGTACTTCATATTAGAAATTTCGTGTTCGCCCTGATGTGCATTAAAGGGCCAATTTATCAGAGAAAGTCAGTTCTGCGCCTAGTTACAGTATGTCACCCTAGCAGCGCCAGGAAATCGGGTTCAGTGGTGCTCGCGTTGCACTCGGCGTTGAGCGCCTGCAGCGCTATCGCCTTCGGCCTCTGGCGCCAGGAGGGAAGGCGACACATGATGGCGCAAGCAGCGCGTAGCAGAAGGCGGTGGTGGTGTGTCGGTCAGCATGGTTGCTTCCCAAGTAGCTGCTCCGGGTTCGAAGGCCGGACATCGCACGGAAGTTGTCTCCTTTACGCAGGAGAGTGTTTTCAACGGTACAAATGGTTTCCCTTCTCCCTTCGTAGGCTAGTGCGGATTACGATTCACAGCATCGTGTGTCTCCATGTGTCGACTTGTCTCGACTTTGCTCGGCTGACGCGAAAGCTGACGCTTGCAAATGGGCGTATATGTAGAGGACAGGCGCTAGAAACGACTGGGAGAGTCCACATCGACAAACACACAACGGACCCTTTCATTTGACTGTGGCCGCACGTTCGCGCCTTTGCGTACCGAGAGCAAGAGGGGGGTCAGCGAGCTGGACCGTACCATTACCGCACAGCAGCACCAAAAACTAAGGAAAAAGGCAAAACTGAAGAAACCAACACACGCGGACTTCCTAGTTCGTCACCCAGCCGAGCACTAACCATGGCCAACGCTGCCTAATTTCGGTAATCGGACATGAACCCGTGTCGTTGGCACGGCATACAAGTTGGCGAGAATGTTGGCAGACGTGCGGACGTCTTAGTCCGTGTACAGATCACTTGGGATTTGCCTGACAGTCTCTCGCGTTGCCTTTTAGGGAAGGAAAATGGAATAGCCCTGAGCCACAACACAACGACCACGGAAACGTCCGTGAGAAGAGCTAAAACCCGGCACGAGGAAACTATGTTCCGCTATTTGTTTTCGGCCGCTCGGGCTATCGGACGTGCGACGCCCGCACTGCTGTCACTGTCGTCTCTAGTAAAATCTCCACGGCGTGTTTCTGCGTAATTTACTTGTTCTATAAGATCAAGGGAGTACGTTAGTTTCAGAATGTTTAAAAAGCATTGTCAGATGTGGGGTTCGAACCCACGCTCCCTTACGGGAAGCAGAGCTTAAATCTGGCGCCTTAGACCGCTCGGCCAATCTGACGCGCAAGACAAGCGCTCCAGTGACTTCCATCTCTAGCAAGACCTCAGGAACCTCACTCCGAAATCTGTTTCTTTTTTCGGTAGGATGGAATTATGTCAGTTTCAGAATATGTGAGACGCAATGTCAGATGTGGCGTACTAAACGCACCCTCGCTTTCGGGAAACAATGTGGCGCGTTGGACCGCTTTCTTCCGTCGCTTCCAGTTTGAACTGTGACTAGCAAAACTGTATTTAGTAATAGGAACATTTTCACATTGATGCAAAGAAAACTAGATATTAACGAACGGCGAATGAGACCGTTTCCTAGCAACAGCCACGCTGTGCATTACGCACTCGTGGGAAGCCAATGAAATATTTCATGTGAGGCTCTAACTGTCGGCCTTCACTTTCCAATACTTAGGCACTGCCCCGGTGGTACCGACGCATACATACTGAAACGTCTTTGGATCGTCAGTGAGTACTTCATATTAGAAATTTCGTGTTCGCCCTGATGTGCATTAAAGGGCCAATTTATCAGAGAAAGTCAGTTCTGCGCCTAGTTACAGTATGTCACCCTAGCAGCGCCAGGAAATCGGGTTCAGTGGTGCTCGCGTTGCACTCGGCGTTGAGCGCCTGCAGCGCTATCGCCTTCGGCCTCTGGCGCCAGGAGGGAAGGCGACACATGATGGCGCAAGCAGCGCGTAGCAGAAGGCGGTGGTGGTGTGTCGGTCAGCATGGTTGCTTCCCAAGTAGCTGCTCCGGGTTCGAAGGCCGGACATCGCACGGAAGTTGTCTCCTTTACGCAGGAGAGTGTTTTCAACGGTACAAATGGTTTCCCTTCTCCCTTCGTAGGCTAGTGCGGATTACGATTCACAGCATCGTGTGTCTCCATGTGTCGACTTGTCTCGACTTTGCTCGGCTGACGCGAAAGCTGACGCTTGCAAATGGGCGTATATGTAGAGGACAGGCGCTAGAAACGACTGGGAGAGTCCACATCGACAAACACACAACGGACCCTTTCATTTGACTGTGGCCGCACGTTCGCGCCTTTGCGTACCGAGAGCAAGAGGGGGGTCAGCGAGCTGGACCGTACCATTACCGCACAGCAGCACCAAAAACTAAGGAAAAAGGCAAAACTGAAGAAACCAACACACGCGGACTTCCTAGTTCGTCACCCAGCCGAGCACTAACCATGGCCAACGCTGCCTAATTTCGGTAATCGGACATGAACCCGTGTCGTTGGCACGGCATACAAGTTGGCGAGAATGTTGGCAGACGTGCGGACGTCTTAGTCCGTGTACAGATCACTTGGGATTTGCCTGACAGTCTCTCGCGTTGCCTTTTAGGGAAGGAAAATGGAATAGCCCTGAGCCACAACACAACGACCACGGAAACGTCCGTGAGAAGAGCTAAAACCCGGCACGAGGAAACTATGTTCCGCTATTTGTTTTCGGCCGCTCGGGCTATCGGACGTGCGACGCCCGCACTGCTGTCACTGTCGTCTCTAGTAAAATCTCCACGGCGTGTTTCTGCGTAATTTACTTGTTCTATAAGATCAAGGGAGTACGTTAGTTTCAGAATGTTTAAAAAGCATTGTCAGATGTGGGGTTCGAACCCACGCTCCCTTACGGGAAGCAGAGCTTAAATCTGGCGCCTTAGACCGCTCGGCCAATCTGACGCGCAAGACAAGCGCTCCAGTGACTTCCATCTCTAGCAAGACCTCAGGAACCTCACTCCGAAATCTGTTTCTTTTTTCGGTAGGATGGAATTATGTCAGTTTCAGAATATGTGAGACGCAATGTCAGATGTGGCGTACTAAACGCACCCTCGCTTTCGGGAAACAATGTGGCGCGTTGGACCGCTTTCTTCCGTCGCTTCCAGTTTGAACTGTGACTAGCAAAACTGTATTTAGTAATAGGAACATTTTCACATTGATGCAAAGAAAACTAGATATTAACGAACGGCGAATGAGACCGTTTCCTAGCAACAGCCACGCTGTGCATTACGCACTCGTGGGAAGCCAATGAAATATTTCATGTGAGGCTCTAACTGTCGGCCTTCACTTTCCAATACTTAGGCACTGCCCCGGTGGTACCGACGCATACATACTGAAACGTCTTTGGATCGTCAGTGAGTACTTCATATTAGAAATTTCGTGTTCGCCCTGATGTGCATTAAAGGGCCAATTTATCAGAGAAAGTCAGTTCTGCGCCTAGTTACAGTATGTCACCCTAGCAGCGCCAGGAAATCGGGTTCAGTGGTGCTCGCGTTGCACTCGGCGTTGAGCGCCTGCAGCGCTATCGCCTTCGGCCTCTGGCGCCAGGAGGGAAGGCGACACATGATGGCGCAAGCAGCGCGTAGCAGAAGGCGGTGGTGGTGTGTCGGTCAGCATGGTTGCTTCCCAAGTAGCTGCTCCGGGTTCGAAGGCCGGACATCGCACGGAAGTTGTCTCCTTTACGCAGGAGAGTGTTTTCAACGGTACAAATGGTTTCCCTTCTCCCTTCGTAGGCTAGTGCGGATTACGATTCACAGCATCGTGTGTCTCCATGTGTCGACTTGTCTCGACTTTGCTCGGCTGACGCGAAAGCTGACGCTTGCAAATGGGCGTATATGTAGAGGACAGGCGCTAGAAACGACTGGGAGAGTCCACATCGACAAACACACAACGGACCCTTTCATTTGACTGTGGCCGCACGTTCGCGCCTTTGCGTACCGAGAGCAAGAGGGGGGTCAGCGAGCTGGACCGTACCATTACCGCACAGCAGCACCAAAAACTAAGGAAAAAGGCAAAACTGAAGAAACCAACACACGCGGACTTCCTAGTTCGTCACCCAGCCGAGCACTAACCATGGCCAACGCTGCCTAATTTCGGTAATCGGACATGAACCCGTGTCGTTGGCACGGCATACAAGTTGGCGAGAATGTTGGCAGACGTGCGGACGTCTTAGTCCGTGTACAGATCACTTGGGATTTGCCTGACAGTCTCTCGCGTTGCCTTTTAGGGAAGGAAAATGGAATAGCCCTGAGCCACAACACAACGACCACGGAAACGTCCGTGAGAAGAGCTAAAACCCGGCACGAGGAAACTATGTTCCGCTATTTGTTTTCGGCCGCTCGGGCTATCGGACGTGCGACGCCCGCACTGCTGTCACTGTCGTCTCTAGTAAAATCTCCACGGCGTGTTTCTGCGTAATTTACTTGTTCTATAAGATCAAGGGAGTACGTTAGTTTCAGAATGTTTAAATAGCATTGTCAGATGTGGGGTTCGAACCCACGCTCCCTTACGGGAAGCAGAGCTTAAATCTGGCGCCTTAGACCGCTCGGCCAATCTGACGCGCAAGACAAGCGCTCCAGTGACTTCCATCTCTAGCAAGACCTCAGGAACCTCACTCCGAAATCTGTTTCTTTTTTCGGTAGGATGGAATTATGTCAGTTTCAGAATATGTGAGACGCAATGTCAGATGTGGCGTACTAAACGCACCCTCGCTTTCGGGAAACAATGTGGCGCGTTGGACCGCTTTCTTCCGTCGCTTCCAGTTTGAACTGTGACTAGCAAAACTGTATTTAGTAATAGGAACATTTTCACATTGATGCAAAGAAAACTAGATATTAACGAACGGCGAATGAGACCGTTTCCTAGCAACAGCCACGCTGTGCATTACGCACTCGTGGGAAGCCAATGAAATATTTCATGTGAGGCTCTAACTGTCGGCCTTCACTTTCCAATACTTAGGCACTGCCCCGGTGGTACCGACGCATACATACTGAAACGTCTTTGGATCGTCAGTGAGTACTTCATATTAGAAATTTCGTGTTCGCCCTGATGTGCATTAAAGGGCCAATTTATCAGAGAAAGTCAGTTCTGCGCCTAGTTACAGTATGTCACCCTAGCAGCGCCAGGAAATCGGGTTCAGTGGTGCTCGCGTTGCACTCGGCGTTGAGCGCCTGCAGCGCTATCGCCTTCGGCCTCTGGCGCCAGGAGGGAAGGCGACACATGATGGCGCAAGCAGCGCGTAGCAGAAGGCGGTGGTGGTGTGTCGGTCAGCATGGTTGCTTCCCAAGTAGCTGCTCCGGGTTCGAAGGCCGGACATCGCACGGAAGTTGTCTCCTTTACGCAGGAGAGTGTTTTCAACGGTACAAATGGTTTCCCTTCTCCCTTCGTAGGCTAGTGCGGATTACGATTCACAGCATCGTGTGTCTCCATGTGTCGACTTGTCTCGACTTTGCTCGGCTGACGCGAAAGCTGACGCTTGCAAATGGGCGTATATGTAGAGGACAGGCGCTAGAAACGACTGGGAGAGTCCACATCGACAAACACACAACGGACCCTTTCATTTGACTGTGGCCGCACGTTCGCGCCTTTGCGTACCGAGAGCAAGAGGGGGGTCAGCGAGCTGGACCGTACCATTACCGCACAGCAGCACCAAAAACTAAGGAAAAAGGCAAAACTGAAGAAACCAACACACGCGGACTTCCTAGTTCGTCACCCAGCCGAGCACTAACCATGGCCAACGCTGCCTAATTTCGGTAATCGGACATGAACCCGTGTCGTTGGCACGGCATACAAGTTGGCGAGAATGTTGGCAGACGTGCGGACGTCTTAGTCCGTGTACAGATCACTTGGGATTTGCCTGACAGTCTCTCGCGTTGCCTTTTAGGGAAGGAAAATGGAATAGCCCTGAGCCACAACACAACGACCACGGAAACGTCCGTGAGAAGAGCTAAAACCCGGCACGAGGAAACTATGTTCCGCTATTTGTTTTCGGCCGCTCGGGCTATCGGACGTGCGACGCCCGCACTGCTGTCACTGTCGTCTCTAGTAAAATCTCCACGGCGTGTTTCTGCGTAATTTACTTGTTCTATAAGATCAAGGGAGTACGTTAGTTTCAGAATGTTTAAAAAGCATTGTCAGATGTGGGGTTCGAACCCACGCTCCCTTACGGGAAGCAGAGCTTAAATCTGGCGCCTTAGACCGCTCGGCCAATCTGACGCGCAAGACAAGCGCTCCAGTGACTTCCATCTCTAGCAAGACCTCAGGAACCTCACTCCGAAATCTGTTTCTTTTTTCGGTAGGATGGAATTATGTCAGTTTCAGAATATGTGAGACGCAATGTCAGATGTGGCGTACTAAACGCACCCTCGCTTTCGGGAAACAATGTGGCGCGTTGGACCGCTTTCTTCCGTCGCTTCCAGTTTGAACTGTGACTAGCAAAACTGTATTTAGTAATAGGAACATTTTCACATTGATGCAAAGAAAACTAGATATTAACGAACGGCGAATGAGACCGTTTCCTAGCAACAGCCACGCTGTGCATTACGCACTCGTGGGAAGCCAATGAAATATTTCATGTGAGGCTCTAACTGTCGGCCTTCACTTTCCAATACTTAGGCACTGCCCCGGTGGTACCGACGCATACATACTGAAACGTCTTTGGATCGTCAGTGAGTACTTCATATTAGAAATTTCGTGTTCGCCCTGATGTGCATTAAAGGGCCAATTTATCAGAGAAAGTCAGTTCTGCGCCTAGTTACAGTATGTCACCCTAGCAGCGCCAGGAAATCGGGTTCAGTGGTGCTCGCGTTGCACTCGGCGTTGAGCGCCTGCAGCGCTATCGCCTTCGGCCTCTGGCGCCAGGAGGGAAGGCGACACATGATGGCGCAAGCAGCGCGTAGCAGAAGGCGGTGGTGGTGTGTCGGTCAGCATGGTTGCTTCCCAAGTAGCTGCTCCGGGTTCGAAGGCCGGACATCGCACGGAAGTTGTCTCCTTTACGCAGGAGAGTGTTTTCAACGGTACAAATGGTTTCCCTTCTCCCTTCGTAGGCTAGTGCGGATTACGATTCACAGCATCGTGTGTCTCCATGTGTCGACTTGTCTCGACTTTGCTCGGCTGACGCGAAAGCTGACGCTTGCAAATGGGCGTATATGTAGAGGACAGGCGCTAGAAACGACTGGGAGAGTCCACATCGACAAACACACAACGGACCCTTTCATTTGACTGTGGCCGCACGTTCGCGCCTTTGCGTACCGAGAGCAAGAGGGGGGTCAGCGAGCTGGACCGTACCATTACCGCACAGCAGCACCAAAAACTAAGGAAAAAGGCAAAACTGAAGAAACCAACACACGCGGACTTCCTAGTTCGTCACCCAGCCGAGCACTAACCATGGCCAACGCTGCCTAATTTCGGTAATCGGACATGAACCCGTGTCGTTGGCACGGCATACAAGTTGGCGAGAATGTTGGCAGACGTGCGGACGTCTTAGTCCGTGTACAGATCACTTGGGATTTGCCTGACAGTCTCTCGCGTTGCCTTTTAGGGAAGGAAAATGGAATAGCCCTGAGCCACAACACAACGACCACGGAAACGTCCGTGAGAAGAGCTAAAACCCGGCACGAGGAAACTATGTTCCGCTATTTGTTTTCGGCCGCTCGGGCTATCGGACGTGCGACGCCCGCACTGCTGTCACTGTCGTCTCTAGTAAAATCTCCACGGCGTGTTTCTGCGTAATTTACTTGTTCTATAAGATCAAGGGAGTACGTTAGTTTCAGAATGTTTAAATAGCATTGTCAGATGTGGGGTTCGAACCCACGCTCCCTTACGGGAAGCAGAGCTTAAATCTGGCGCCTTAGACCGCTCGGCCAATCTGACGCGCAAGACAAGCGCTCCAGTGACTTCCATCTCTAGCAAGACCTCAGGAACCTCACTCCGAAATCTGTTTCTTTTTTCGGTAGGATGGAATTATGTCAGTTTCAGAATATGTGAGACGCAATGTCAGATGTGGCGTACTAAACGCACCCTCGCTTTCGGGAAACAATGTGGCGCGTTGGACCGCTTTCTTCCGTCGCTTCCAGTTTGAACTGTGACTAGCAAAACTGTATTTAGTAATAGGAACATTTTCACATTGATGCAAAGAAAACTAGATATTAACGAACGGCGAATGAGACCGTTTCCTAGCAACAGCCACGCTGTGCATTACGCACTCGTGGGAAGCCAATGAAATATTTCATGTGAGGCTCTAACTGTCGGCCTTCACTTTCCAATACTTAGGCACTGCCCCGGTGGTACCGACGCATACATACTGAAACGTCTTTGGATCGTCAGTGAGTACTTCATATTAGAAATTTCGTGTTCGCCCTGATGTGCATTAAAGGGCCAATTTATCAGAGAAAGTCAGTTCTGCGCCTAGTTACAGTATGTCACCCTAGCAGCGCCAGGAAATCGGGTTCAGTGGTGCTCGCGTTGCACTCGGCGTTGAGCGCCTGCAGCGCTATCGCCTTCGGCCTCTGGCGCCAGGAGGGAAGGCGACACATGATGGCGCAAGCAGCGCGTAGCAGAAGGCGGTGGTGGTGTGTCGGTCAGCATGGTTGCTTCCCAAGTAGCTGCTCCGGGTTCGAAGGCCGGACATCGCACGGAAGTTGTCTCCTTTACGCAGGAGAGTGTTTTCAACGGTACAAATGGTTTCCCTTCTCCCTTCGTAGGCTAGTGCGGATTACGATTCACAGCATCGTGTGTCTCCATGTGTCGACTTGTCTCGACTTTGCTCGGCTGACGCGAAAGCTGACGCTTGCAAATGGGCGTATATGTAGAGGACAGGCGCTAGAAACGACTGGGAGAGTCCACATCGACAAACACACAACGGACCCTTTCATTTGACTGTGGCCGCACGTTCGCGCCTTTGCGTACCGAGAGCAAGAGGGGGGTCAGCGAGCTGGACCGTACCATTACCGCACAGCAGCACCAAAAACTAAGGAAAAAGGCAAAACTGAAGAAACCAACACACGCGGACTTCCTAGTTCGTCACCCAGCCGAGCACTAACCATGGCCAACGCTGCCTAATTTCGGTAATCGGACATGAACCCGTGTCGTTGGCACGGCATACAAGTTGGCGAGAATGTTGGCAGACGTGCGGACGTCTTAGTCCGTGTACAGATCACTTGGGATTTGCCTGACAGTCTCTCGCGTTGCCTTTTAGGGAAGGAAAATGGAATAGCCCTGAGCCACAACACAACGACCACGGAAACGTCCGTGAGAAGAGCTAAAACCCGGCACGAGGAAACTATGTTCCGCTATTTGTTTTCGGCCGCTCGGGCTATCGGACGTGCGACGCCCGCACTGCTGTCACTGTCGTCTCTAGTAAAATCTCCACGGCGTGTTTCTGCGTAATTTACTTGTTCTATAAGATCAAGGGAGTACGTTAGTTTCAGAATGTTTAAAAAGCATTGTCAGATGTGGGGTTCGAACCCACGCTCCCTTACGGGAAGCAGAGCTTAAATCTGGCGCCTTAGACCGCTCGGCCAATCTGACGCGCAAGACAAGCGCTCCAGTGACTTCCATCTCTAGCAAGACCTCAGGAACCTCACTCCGAAATCTGTTTCTTTTTTCGGTAGGATGGAATTATGTCAGTTTCAGAATATGTGAGACGCAATGTCAGATGTGGCGTACTAAACGCACCCTCGCTTTCGGGAAACAATGTGGCGCGTTGGACCGCTTTCTTCCGTCGCTTCCAGTTTGAACTGTGACTAGCAAAACTGTATTTAGTAATAGGAACATTTTCACATTGATGCAAAGAAAACTAGATATTAACGAACGGCGAATGAGACCGTTTCCTAGCAACAGCCACGCTGTGCATTACGCACTCGTGGGAAGCCAATGAAATATTTCATGTGAGGCTCTAACTGTCGGCCTTCACTTTCCAATACTTAGGCACTGCCCCGGTGGTACCGACGCATACATACTGAAACGTCTTTGGATCGTCAGTGAGTACTTCATATTAGAAATTTCGTGTTCGCCCTGATGTGCATTAAAGGGCCAATTTATCAGAGAAAGTCAGTTCTGCGCCTAGTTACAGTATGTCACCCTAGCAGCGCCAGGAAATCGGGTTCAGTGGTGCTCGCGTTGCACTCGGCGTTGAGCGCCTGCAGCGCTATCGCCTTCGGCCTCTGGCGCCAGGAGGGAAGGCGACACATGATGGCGCAAGCAGCGCGTAGCAGAAGGCGGTGGTGGTGTGTCGGTCAGCATGGTTGCTTCCCAAGTAGCTGCTCCGGGTTCGAAGGCCGGACATCGCACGGAAGTTGTCTCCTTTACGCAGGAGAGTGTTTTCAACGGTACAAATGGTTTCCCTTCTCCCTTCGTAGGCTAGTGCGGATTACGATTCACAGCATCGTGTGTCTCCATGTGTCGACTTGTCTCGACTTTGCTCGGCTGACGCGAAAGCTGACGCTTGCAAATGGGCGTATATGTAGAGGACAGGCGCTAGAAACGACTGGGAGAGTCCACATCGACAAACACACAACGGACCCTTTCATTTGACTGTGGCCGCACGTTCGCGCCTTTGCGTACCGAGAGCAAGAGGGGGGTCAGCGAGCTGGACCGTACCATTACCGCACAGCAGCACCAAAAACTAAGGAAAAAGGCAAAACTGAAGAAACCAACACACGCGGACTTCCTAGTTCGTCACCCAGCCGAGCACTAACCATGGCCAACGCTGCCTAATTTCGGTAATCGGACATGAACCCGTGTCGTTGGCACGGCATACAAGTTGGCGAGAATGTTGGCAGACGTGCGGACGTCTTAGTCCGTGTACAGATCACTTGGGATTTGCCTGACAGTCTCTCGCGTTGCCTTTTAGGGAAGGAAAATGGAATAGCCCTGAGCCACAACACAACGACCACGGAAACGTCCGTGAGAAGAGCTAAAACCCGGCACGAGGAAACTATGTTCCGCTATTTGTTTTCGGCCGCTCGGGCTATCGGACGTGCGACGCCCGCACTGCTGTCACTGTCGTCTCTAGTAAAATCTCCACGGCGTGTTTCTGCGTAATTTACTTGTTCTATAAGATCAAGGGAGTACGTTAGTTTCAGAATGTTTAAATAGCATTGTCAGATGTGGGGTTCGAACCCACGCTCCCTTACGGGAAGCAGAGCTTAAATCTGGCGCCTTAGACCGCTCGGCCAATCTGACGCGCAAGACAAGCGCTCCAGTGACTTCCATCTCTAGCAAGACCTCAGGAACCTCACTCCGAAATCTGTTTCTTTTTTCGGTAGGATGGAATTATGTCAGTTTCAGAATATGTGAGACGCAATGTCAGATGTGGCGTACTAAACGCACCCTCGCTTTCGGGAAACAATGTGGCGCGTTGGACCGCTTTCTTCCGTCGCTTCCAGTTTGAACTGTGACTAGCAAAACTGTATTTAGTAATAGGAACATTTTCACATTGATGCAAAGAAAACTAGATATTAACGAACGGCGAATGAGACCGTTTCCTAGCAACAGCCACGCTGTGCATTACGCACTCGTGGGAAGCCAATGAAATATTTCATGTGAGGCTCTAACTGTCGGCCTTCACTTTCCAATACTTAGGCACTGCCCCGGTGGTACCGACGCATACATACTGAAACGTCTTTGGATCGTCAGTGAGTACTTCATATTAGAAATTTCGTGTTCGCCCTGATGTGCATTAAAGGGCCAATTTATCAGAGAAAGTCAGTTCTGCGCCTAGTTACAGTATGTCACCCTAGCAGCGCCAGGAAATCGGGTTCAGTGGTGCTCGCGTTGCACTCGGCGTTGAGCGCCTGCAGCGCTATCGCCTTCGGCCTCTGGCGCCAGGAGGGAAGGCGACACATGATGGCGCAAGCAGCGCGTAGCAGAAGGCGGTGGTGGTGTGTCGGTCAGCATGGTTGCTTCCCAAGTAGCTGCTCCGGGTTCGAAGGCCGGACATCGCACGGAAGTTGTCTCCTTTACGCAGGAGAGTGTTTTCAACGGTACAAATGGTTTCCCTTCTCCCTTCGTAGGCTAGTGCGGATTACGATTCACAGCATCGTGTGTCTCCATGTGTCGACTTGTCTCGACTTTGCTCGGCTGACGCGAAAGCTGACGCTTGCAAATGGGCGTATATGTAGAGGACAGGCGCTAGAAACGACTGGGAGAGTCCACATCGACAAACACACAACGGACCCTTTCATTTGACTGTGGCCGCACGTTCGCGCCTTTGCGTACCGAGAGCAAGAGGGGGGTCAGCGAGCTGGACCGTACCATTACCGCACAGCAGCACCAAAAACTAAGGAAAAAGGCAAAACTGAAGAAACCAACACACGCGGACTTCCTAGTTCGTCACCCAGCCGAGCACTAACCATGGCCAACGCTGCCTAATTTCGGTAATCGGACATGAACCCGTGTCGTTGGCACGGCATACAAGTTGGCGAGAATGTTGGCAGACGTGCGGACGTCTTAGTCCGTGTACAGATCACTTGGGATTTGCCTGACAGTCTCTCGCGTTGCCTTTTAGGGAAGGAAAATGGAATAACCCTGAGCCACAACACAACGACCACGGAAACGTCCGTGAGAAGAGCTAAAACCCGGCACCAGGAAACTATGTTCCGCTATTTGTTTTCGGCCGCTCGGGCTATCGGACGTGCGACGCCCGCACTGCTGTCACTGTCGTCTCTAGTAAAATCTCCACGGCGTGTTTCTGCGTAATTTACTTGTTCTATAAGATCAAGGGAGTACGTTAGTTTCAGAATGTTTAAAAAGCATTGTCAGATGTGGGGTTCGAACCCACGCTCCCTTACGGGAAGCAGAGCTTAAATCTGGCGCCTTAGACCGCTCGGCCAATCTGACGCGCAAGACAAGCGCTCCAGTGACTTCCATCTCTAGCAAGACCTCAGGAACCTCACTCCGAAATCTGTTTCTTTTTTCGGTAGGATGGAATTATGTCAGTTTCAGAATATGTGAGACGCAATGTCAGATGTGGCGTACTAAACGCACCCTCGCTTTCGGGAAACAATGTGGCGCGTTGGACCGCTTTCTTCCGTCGCTTCCAGTTTGAACTGTGACTAGCAAAACTGTATTTAGTAATAGGAACATTTTCACATTGATGCAAAGAAAACTAGATATTAACGAACGGCGAATGAGACCGTTTCCTAGCAACAGCCACGCTGTGCATTACGCACTCGTGGGAAGCCAATGAAATATTTCATGTGAGGCTCTAACTGTCGGCCTTCACTTTCCAATACTTAGGCACTGCCCCGGTGGTACCGACGCATACATACTGAAACGTCTTTGGATCGTCAGTGAGTACTTCATATTAGAAATTTCGTGTTCGCCCTGATGTGCATTAAAGGGCCAATTTATCAGAGAAAGTCAGTTCTGCGCCTAGTTACAGTATGTCACCCTAGCAGCGCCAGGAAATCGGGTTCAGTGGTGCTCGCGTTGCACTCGGCGTTGAGCGCCTGCAGCGCTATCGCCTTCGGCCTCTGGCGCCAGGAGGGAAGGCGACACATGATGGCGCAAGCAGCGCGTAGCAGAAGGCGGTGGTGGTGTGTCGGTCAGCATGGTTGCTTCCCAAGTAGCTGCTCCGGGTTCGAAGGCCGGACATCGCACAGAAGTTGTCTCCTTTCGCAGGAGAGTGTTTTCAACGGTACAAATGGTTTCCCTTCTCCCTTCGTAGGCTAGTGCGGATTACGATTCACAGCATCGTGTGTCTCCATGTGTCGACTTGTCTCGACTTTGCTCGGCTGACGCGAAAGCTGACGCTTGCAAATGGGCGTATATGTAGAGGACAGGCGCTAGAAACGACTGGGAGAGTCCACATCGACAAACACACAACGGACCCTTTCATTTGACTGTGGCCGCACGTTCGCGCCTTTGCGTACCGAGAGCAAGAGGGGGGTCAGCGAGCTGGACCGTACCATTACCGCACAGCAGCACCAAAAACTAAGGAAAAAGGCAAAACTGAAGAAACCAACACACGCGGACTTCCTAGTTCGTCACCCAGCCGAGCACTAACCATGGCCAACGCTGCCTAATTTCGGTAATCGGACATGAACCCGTGTCGTTGGCACGGCATACAAGTTGGCGAGAATGTTGGCAGACGTGCGGACGTCTTAGTCCGTGTACAGATCACTTGGGATTTGCCTGACAGTCTCTCGCGTTGCCTTTTAGGGAAGGAAAATGGAATAGCCCTGAGCCACAACACAACGACCACGGAAACGTCCGTGAGAAGAGCTAAAACCCGGCACGAGGAAACTATGTTCCGCTATTTGTTTTCGGCCGCTCGGGCTATCGGACGTGCGACGCCCGCACTGCTGTCACTGTCGTCTCTAGTAAAATCTCCACGGCGTGTTTCTGCGTAATTTACTTGTTCTATAAGATCAAGGGAGTACGTTAGTTTCAGAATGTTTAAATAGCATTGTCAGATGTGGGGTTCGAACCCACGCTCCCTTACGGGAAGCAGAGCTTAAATCTGGCGCCTTAGACCGCTCGGCCAATCTGACGCGCAAGACAAGCGCTCCAGTGACTTCCATCTCTAGCAAGACCTCAGGAACCTCACTCCGAAATCTGTTTCTTTTTTCGGTAGGATGGAATTATGTCAGTTTCAGAATATGTGAGACGCAATGTCAGATGTGGCGTACTAAACGCACCCTCGCTTTCGGGAAACAATGTGGCGCGTTGGACCGCTTTCTTCCGTCGCTTCCAGTTTGAACTGTGACTAGCAAAACTGTATTTAGTAATAGGAACATTTTCACATTGATGCAAAGAAAACTAGATATTAACGAACGGCGAATGAGACCGTTTCCTAGCAACAGCCACGCTGTGCATTACGCACTCGTGGGAAGCCAATGAAATATTTCATGTGAGGCTCTAACTGTCGGCCTTCACTTTCCAATACTTAGGCACTGCCCCGGTGGTACCGACGCATACATACTGAAACGTCTTTGGATCGTCAGTGAGTACTTCATATTAGAAATTTCGTGTTCGCCCTGATGTGCATTAAAGGGCCAATTTATCAGAGAAAGTCAGTTCTGCGCCTAGTTACAGTATGTCACCCTAGCAGCGCCAGGAAATCGGGTTCAGTGGTGCTCGCGTTGCACTCGGCGTTGAGCGCCTGCAGCGCTATCGCCTTCGGCCTCTGGCGCCAGGAGGGAAGGCGACACATGATGGCGCAAGCAGCGCGTAGCAGAAGGCGGTGGTGGTGTGTCGGTCAGCATGGTTGCTTCCCAAGTAGCTGCTCCGGGTTCGAAGGCCGGACATCGCACGGAAGTTGTCTCCTTTACGCAGGAGAGTGTTTTCAACGGTACAAATGGTTTCCCTTCTCCCTTCGTAGGCTAGTGCGGATTACGATTCACAGCATCGTGTGTCTCCATGTGTCGACTTGTCTCGACTTTGCTCGGCTGACGCGAAAGCTGACGCTTGCAAATGGGCGTATATGTAGAGGACAGGCGCTAGAAACGACTGGGAGAGTCCACATCGACAAACACACAACGGACCCTTTCATTTGACTGTGGCCGCACGTTCGCGCCTTTGCGTACCGAGAGCAAGAGGGGGGTCAGCGAGCTGGACCGTACCATTACCGCACAGCAGCACCAAAAACTAAGGAAAAAGGCAAAACTGAAGAAACCAACACACGCGGACTTCCTAGTTCGTCACCCAGCCGAGCACTAACCATGGCCAACGCTGCCTAATTTCGGTAATCGGACATGAACCCGTGTCGTTGGCACGGCATACAAGTTGGCGAGAATGTTGGCAGACGTGCGGACGTCTTAGTCCGTGTACAGATCACTTGGGATTTGCCTGACAGTCTCTCGCGTTGCCTTTTAGGGAAGGAAAATGGAATAGCCCTGAGCCACAACACAACGACCACGGAAACGTCCGTGAGAAGAGCTAAAACCCGGCACGAGGAAACTATGTTCCGCTATTTGTTTTCGGCCGCTCGGGCTATCGGACGTGCGACGCCCGCACTGCTGTCACTGTCGTCTCTAGTAAAATCTCCACGGCGTGTTTCTGCGTAATTTACTTGTTCTATAAGATCAAGGGAGTACGTTAGTTTCAGAATGTTTAAAAAGCATTGTCAGATGTGGGGTTCGAACCCACGCTCCCTTACGGGAAGCAGAGCTTAAATCTGGCGCCCTAGACCGCTCGGCCAATCTGACGCGCAAGACAAGCGCTCCAGTGACTTCCATCTCTAGCAAGACCTCAGGAACCTCACTCCGAAATCTGTTTCTTTTTTCGGTAGGATGGAATTATGTCAGTTTCAGAATATGTGAGACGCAATGTCAGATGTGGCGTACTAAACGCACCCTCGCTTTCGGGAAACAATGTGGCGCGTTGGACCGCTTTCTTCCGTCGCTTCCAGTTTGAACTGTGACTAGCAAAACTGTATTTAGTAATAGGAACATTTTCACATTGATGCAAAGAAAACTAGATATTAACGAACGGCGAATGAGACCGTTTCCTAGCAACAGCCACGCTGTGCATTACGCACTCGTGGGAAGCCAATGAAATATTTCATGTGAGGCTCTAACTGTCGGCCTTCACTTTCCAATACTTAGGCACTGCCCCGGTGGTACCGACGCATACATACTGAAACGTCTTTGGATCGTCAGTGAGTACTTCATATTAGAAATTTCGTGTTCGCCCTGATGTGCATTAAAGGGCCAATTTATCAGAGAAAGTCAGTTCTGCGCCTAGTTACAGTATGTCACCCTAGCAGCGCCAGGAAATCGGGTTCAGTGGTGCTCGCGTTGCACTCGGCGTTGAGCGCCTGCAGCGCTATCGCCTTCGGCCTCTGGCGCCAGGAGGGAAGGCGACACATGATGGCGCAAGCAGCGCGTAGCAGAAGGCGGTGGTGGTGTGTCGGTCAGCATGGTTGCTTCCCAAGTAGCTGCTCCGGGTTCGAAGGCCGGACATCGCACGGAAGTTGTCTCCTTTACGCAGGAGAGTGTTTTTAACGGTACAAATGGTTTCCCTTCTCCCTTCGTAGGCTAGTGCGGATTACGATTCACAGCATCGTGTGTCTCCATGTGTCGACTTGTCTCGACTTTGCTCGGCTGACGCGAAAGCTGACGCTTGCAAATGGGCGTATATGTAGAGGACAGGCGCTAGAAACGACTGGGAGAGTCCACATCGACAAACACACAACGGACCCTTTCATTTGACTGTGGCCGCACGTTCGCGCCTTTGCGTACCGAGAGCAAGAGGGGGGTCAGCGAGCTGGACCGTACCATTACCGCACAGCAGCACCAAAAACTAAGGAAAAAGGCAAAACTGAAGAAACCAACACACGCGGACTTCCTAGTTCGTCACCCAGCCGAGCACTAACCATGGCCAACGCTGCCTAATTTCGGTAATCGGACATGAACCCGTGTCGTTGGCACGGCATACAAGTTGGCGAGAATGTTGGCAGACGTGCGGACGTCTTAGTCCGTGTACAGATCACTTGGGATTTGCCTGACAGTCTCTCGCGTTGCCTTTTAGGGAAGGAAAATGGAATAGCCCTGAGCCACAACACAACGACCACGGAAACGTCCGTGAGAAGAGCTAAAACCCGGCACGAGGAAACTATGTTCCGCTATTTGTTTTCGGCCGCTCGGGCTATCGGACGTGCGACGCCCGCACTGCTGTCACTGTCGTCTCTAGTAAAATCTCCACGGCGTGTTTCTGCGTAATTTACTTGTTCTATAAGATCAAGGGAGTACGTTAGTTTCAGAATGTTTAAAAAGCATTGTCAGATGTGGGGTTCGAACCCACGCTCCCTTACGGGAAGCAGAGCTTAAATCTGGCGCCTTAGACCGCTCGGCCAATCTGACGCGCAAGACAAGCGCTCCAGTGACTTCCATCTCTAGCAAGACCTCAGGAACCTCACTCCGAAATCTGTTTCTTTTTTCGGTAGGATGGAATTATGTCAGTTTCAGAATATGTGAGACGCAATGTCAGATGTGGCGTACTAAACGCACCCTCGCTTTCGGGAAACAATGTGGCGCGTTGGACCGCTTTCTTCCGTCGCTTCCAGTTTGAACTGTGACTAGCAAAACTGTATTTAGTAATAGGAACATTTTCACATTGATGCAAAGAAAACTAGATATTAACGAACGGCGAATGAGACCGTTTCCTAGCAACAGCCACGCTGTGCATTACGCACTCGTGAGAAGCCAATGAAATATTTCATGTGAGGCTCTAACTGTCGGCCTTCACTTTCCAATACTTAGGCACTGCCCCGGTGGTACCGACGCATACATACTGAAACGTCTTTGGATCGTCAGTGAGTACTTCATATTAGAAATTTCGTGTTCGCCCTGATGTGCATTAAAGGGCCAATTTATCAGAGAAAGTCAGTTCTGCGCCTAGTTACAGTATGTCACCCTAGCAGCGCCAGGAAATCGGGTTCAGTGGTGCTCGCGTTGCACTCGGCGTTGAGCGCCTGCAGCGCTATCGCCTTCGGCCTCTGGCGCCAGGAGGGAAGGCGACACATGATGGCGCAAGCAGCGCGTAGCAGAAGGCGGTGGTGGTGTGTCGGTCAGCATGGTTGCTTCCCAAGTAGCTGCTCCGGGTTCGAAGGCCGGACATCGCACGGAAGTTGTCTCCTTTACGCAGGAGAGTGTTTTCAACGGTACAAATGGTTTCCCTTCTCCCTTCGTAGGCTAGTGCGGATTACGATTCACAGCATCGTGTGTCTCCATGTGTCGACTTGTCTCGACTTTGCTCGGCTGACGCGAAAGCTGACGCTTGCAAATGGGCGTATATGTAGAGGACAGGCGCTAGAAACGACTGGGAGAGTCCACATCGACAAACACACAACGGACCCTTTCATTTGACTGTGGCCGCACGTTCGCGCCTTTGCGTACCGAGAGCAAGAGGGGGGTCAGCGAGCTGGACCGTACCATTACCGCACAGCAGCACCAAAAACTAAGGAAAAAGGCAAAACTGAAGAAACCAACACACGCGGACTTCCTAGTTCGTCACCCAGCCGAGCACTAACCATGGCCAACGCTGCCTAATTTCGGTAATCGGACATGAACCCGTGTCGTTGGCACGGCATACAAGTTGGCGAGAATGTTGGCAGACGTGCGGACGTCTTAGTCCGTGTACAGATCACTTGGGATTTGCCTGACAGTCTCTCGCGTTGCCTTTTAGGGAAGGAAAATGGAATAGCCCTGAGCCACAACACAACGACCACGGAAACGTCCGTGAGAAGAGCTAAAACCCGGCACGAGGAAACTATGTTCCGCTATTTGTTTTCGGCCGCTCGGGCTATCGGACGTGCGACGCCCGCACTGCTGTCACTGTCGTCTCTAGTAAAATCTCCACGGCGTGTTTCTGCGTAATTTACTTGTTCTATAAGATCAAGGGAGTACGTTAGTTTCAGAATGTTTAAATAGCATTGTCAGATGTGGGGTTCGAACCCACGCTCCCTTACGGGAAGCAGAGCTTAAATCTGGCGCCTTAGACCGCTCGGCCAATCTGACGCGCAAGACAAGCGCTCCAGTGACTTCCATCTCTAGCAAGACCTCAGGAACCTCACTCCGAAATCTGTTTCTTTTTTCGGTAGGATGGAATTATGTCAGTTTCAGAATATGTGAGACGCAATGTCAGATGTGGCGTACTAAACGCACCCTCGCTTTCGGGAAACAATGTGGCGCGTTGGACCGCTTTCTTCCGTCGCTTCCAGTTTGAACTGTGACTAGCAAAACTGTATTTAGTAATAGGAACATTTTCACATTGATGCAAAGAAAACTAGATATTAACGAACGGCGAATGAGACCGTTTCCTAGCAACAGCCACGCTGTGCATTACGCACTCGTGGGAAGCCAATGAAATATTTCATGTGAGGCTCTAACTGTCGGCCTTCACTTTCCAATACTTAGGCACTGCCCCGGTGGTACCGACGCATACATACTGAAACGTCTTTGGATCGTCAGTGAGTACTTCATATTAGAAATTTCGTGTTCGCCCTGATGTGCATTAAAGGGCCAATTTATCAGAGAAAGTCAGTTCTGCGCCTAGTTACAGTATGTCACCCTAGCAGCGCCAGGAAATCGGGTTCAGTGGTGCTCGCGTTGCACTCGGCGTTGAGCGCCTGCAGCGCTATCGCCTTCGGCCTCTGGCGCCAGGAGGGAAGGCGACACATGATGGCGCAAGCAGCGCGTAGCAGAAGGCGGTGGTGGTGTGTCGGTCAGCATGGTTGCTTCCCAAGTAGCTGCTCCGGGTTCGAAGGCCGGACATCGCACGGAAGTTGTCTCCTTTACGCAGGAGAGTGTTTTTAACGGTACAAATGGTTTCCCTTCTCCCTTCGTAGGCTAGTGCGGATTACGATTCACAGCATCGTGTGTCTCCATGTGTCGACTTGTCTCGACTTTGCTCGGCTGACGCGAAAGCTGACGCTTGCAAATGGGCGTATATGTAGAGGACAGGCGCTAGAAACGACTGGGAGAGTCCACATCGACAAACACACAACGGACCCTTTCATTTGACTGTGGCCGCACGTTCGCGCCTTTGCGTACCGAGAGCAAGAGGGGGGTCAGCGAGCTGGACCGTACCATTACCGCACAGCAGCACCAAAAACTAAGGAAAAAGGCAAAACTGAAGAAACCAACACACGCGGACTTCCTAGTTCGTCACCCAGCCGAGCACTAACCATGGCCAACGCTGCCTAATTTCGGTAATCGGACATGAACCCGTGTCGTTGGCACGGCATACAAGTTGGCGAGAATGTTGGCAGACGTGCGGACGTCTTAGTCCGTGTACAGATCACTTGGGATTTGCCTGACAGTCTCTCGCGTTGCCTTTTAGGGAAGGAAAATGGAATAGCCCTGAGCCACAACACAACGACCACGGAAACGTCCGTGAGAAGAGCTAAAACCCGGCACGAGGAAACTATGTTCCGCTATTTGTTTTCGGCCGCTCGGGCTATCGGACGTGCGACGCCCGCACTGCTGTCACTGTCGTCTCTAGTAAAATCTCCACGGCGTGTTTCTGCGTAATTTACTTGTTCTATAAGATCAAGGGAGTACGTTAGTTTCAGAATGTTTAAAAAGCATTGTCAGATGTGGGGTTCGAACCCACGCTCCCTTACGGGAAGCAGAGCTTAAATCTGGCGCCTTAGACCGCTCGGCCAATCTGACGCGCAAGACAAGCGCTCCAGTGACTTCCATCTCTAGCAAGACCTCAGGAACCTCACTCCGAAATCTGTTTCTTTTTTCGGTAGGATGGAATTATGTCAGTTTCAGAATATGTGAGACGCAATGTCAGATGTGGCGTACTAAACGCACCCTCGCTTTCGGGAAACAATGTGGCGCGTTGGACCGCTTTCTTCCGTCGCTTCCAGTTTGAACTGTGACTAGCAAAACTGTATTTAGTAATAGGAACATTTTCACATTGATGCAAAGAAAACTAGATATTAACGAACGGCGAATGAGACCGTTTCCTAGCAACAGCCACGCTGTGCATTACGCACTCGTGAGAAGCCAATGAAATATTTCATGTGAGGCTCTAACTGTCGGCCTTCACTTTCCAATACTTAGGCACTGCCCCGGTGGTACCGACGCATACATACTGAAACGTCTTTGGATCGTCAGTGAGTACTTCATATTAGAAATTTCGTGTTCGCCCTGATGTGCATTAAAGGGCCAATTTATCAGAGAAAGTCAGTTCTGCGCCTAGTTACAGTATGTCACCCTAGCAGCGCCAGGAAATCGGGTTCAGTGGTGCTCGCGTTGCACTCGGCGTTGAGCGCCTGCAGCGCTATCGCCTTCGGCCTCTGGCGCCAGGAGGGAAGGCGACACATGATGGCGCAAGCAGCGCGTAGCAGAAGGCGGTGGTGGTGTGTCGGTCAGCATGGTTGCTTCCCAAGTAGCTGCTCCGGGTTCGAAGGCCGGACATCGCACGGAAGTTGTCTCCTTTACGCAGGAGAGTGTTTTCAACGGTACAAATGGTTTCCCTTCTCCCTTCGTAGGCTAGTGCGGATTACGATTCACAGCATCGTGTGTCTCCATGTGTCGACTTGTCTCGACTTTGCTCGGCTGACGCGAAAGCTGACGCTTGCAAATGGGCGTATATGTAGAGGACAGGCGCTAGAAACGACTGGGAGAGTCCACATCGACAAACACACAACGGACCCTTTCATTTGACTGTGGCCGCACGTTCGCGCCTTTGCGTACCGAGAGCAAGAGGGGGGTCAGCGAGCTGGACCGTACCATTACCGCACAGCAGCACCAAAAACTAAGGAAAAAGGCAAAACTGAAGAAACCAACACACGCGGACTTCCTAGTTCGTCACCCAGCCGAGCACTAACCATGGCCAACGCTGCCTAATTTCGGTAATCGGACATGAACCCGTGTCGTTGGCACGGCATACAAGTTGGCGAGAATGTTGGCAGACGTGCGGACGTCTTAGTCCGTGTACAGATCACTTGGGATTTGCCTGACAGTCTCTCGCGTTGCCTTTTAGGGAAGGAAAATGGAATAGCCCTGAGCCACAACACAACGACCACGGAAACGTCCGTGAGAAGAGCTAAAACCCGGCACGAGGAAACTATGTTCCGCTATTTGTTTTCGGCCGCTCGGGCTATCGGACGTGCGACGCCCGCACTGCTGTCACTGTCGTCTCTAGTAAAATCTCCACGGCGTGTTTCTGCGTAATTTACTTGTTCTATAAGATCAAGGGAGTACGTTAGTTTCAGAATGTTTAAATAGCATTGTCAGATGTGGGGTTCGAACCCACGCTCCCTTACGGGAAGCAGAGCTTAAATCTGGCGCCTTAGACCGCTCGGCCAATCTGACGCGCAAGACAAGCGCTCCAGTGACTTCCATCTCTAGCAAGACCTCAGGAACCTCACTCCGAAATCTGTTTCTTTTTTCGGTAGGATGGAATTATGTCAGTTTCAGAATATGTGAGACGCAATGTCAGATGTGGCGTACTAAACGCACCCTCGCTTTCGGGAAACAATGTGGCGCGTTGGACCGCTTTCTTCCGTCGCTTCCAGTTTGAACTGTGACTAGCAAAACTGTATTTAGTAATAGGAACATTTTCACATTGATGCAAAGAAAACTAGATATTAACGAACGGCGAATGAGACCGTTTCCTAGCAACAGCCACGCTGTGCATTACGCACTCGTGGGAAGCCAATGAAATATTTCATGTGAGGCTCTAACTGTCGGCCTTCACTTTCCAATACTTAGGCACTGCCCCGGTGGTACCGACGCATACATACTGAAACGTCTTTGGATCGTCAGTGAGTACTTCATATTAGAAATTTCGTGTTCGCCCTGATGTGCATTAAAGGGCCAATTTATCAGAGAAAGTCAGTTCTGCGCCTAGTTACAGTATGTCACCCTAGCAGCGCCAGGAAATCGGGTTCAGTGGTGCTCGCGTTGCACTCGGCGTTGAGCGCCTGCAGCGCTATCGCCTTCGGCCTCTGGCGCCAGGAGGGAAGGCGACACATGATGGCGCAAGCAGCGCGTAGCAGAAGGCGGTGGTGGTGTGTCGGTCAGCATGGTTGCTTCCCAAGTAGCTGCTCCGGGTTCGAAGGCCGGACATCGCACGGAAGTTGTCTCCTTTACGCAGGAGAGTGTTTTCAACGGTACAAATGGTTTCCCTTCTCCCTTCGTAGGCTAGTGCGGATTACGATTCACAGCATCGTGTGTCTCCATGTGTCGACTTGTCTCGACTTTGCTCGGCTGACGCGAAAGCTGACGCTTGCAAATGGGCGTATATGTAGAGGACAGGCGCTAGAAACGACTGGGAGAGTCCACATCGACAAACACACAACGGACCCTTTCATTTGACTGTGGCCGCACGTTCGCGCCTTTGCGTACCGAGAGCAAGAGGGGGGTCAGCGAGCTGGACCGTACCATTACCGCACAGCAGCACCAAAAACTAAGGAAAAAGGCAAAACTGAAGAAACCAACACACGCGGACTTCCTAGTTCGTCACCCAGCCGAGCACTAACCATGGCCAACGCTGCCTAATTTCGGTAATCGGACATGAACCCGTGTCGTTGGCACGGCATACAAGTTGGCGAGAATGTTGGCAGACGTGCGGACGTCTTAGTCCGTGTACAGATCACTTGGGATTTGCCTGACAGTCTCTCGCGTTGCCTTTTAGGGAAGGAAAATGGAATAGCCCTGAGCCACAACACAACGACCACGGAAACGTCCGTGAGAAGAGCTAAAACCCGGCACGAGGAAACTATGTTCCGCTATTTGTTTTCGGCCGCTCGGGCTATCGGACGTGCGACGCCCGCACTGCTGTCACTGTCGTCTCTAGTAAAATCTCCACGGCGTGTTTCTGCGTAATTTACTTGTTCTATAAGATCAAGGGAGTACGTTAGTTTCAGAATGTTTAAAAAGCATTGTCAGATGTGGGGTTCGAACCCACGCTCCCTTACGGGAAGCAGAGCTTAAATCTGGCGCCTTAGACCGCTCGGCCAATCTGACGCGCAAGACAAGCGCTCCAGTGACTTCCATCTCTAGCAAGACCTCAGGAACCTCACTCCGAAATCTGTTTCTTTTTTCGGTAGGATGGAATTATGTCAGTTTCAGAATATGTGAGACGCAATGTCAGATGTGGCGTACTAAACGCACCCTCGCTTTCGGGAAACAATGTGGCGCGTTGGACCGCTTTCTTCCGTCGCTTCCAGTTTGAACTGTGACTAGCAAAACTGTATTTAGTAATAGGAACATTTTCACATTGATGCAAAGAAAACTAGATATTAACGAACGGCGAATGAGACCGTTTCCTAGCAACAGCCACGCTGTGCATTACGCACTCGTGGGAAGCCAATGAAATATTTCATGTGAGGCTCTAACTGTCGGCCTTCACTTTCCAATACTTAGGCACTGCCCCGGTGGTACCGACGCATACATACTGAAACGTCTTTGGATCGTCAGTGAGTACTTCATATTAGAAATTTCGTGTTCGCCCTGATGTGCATTAAAGGGCCAATTTATCAGAGAAAGTCAGTTCTGCGCCTAGTTACAGTATGTCACCCTAGCAGCGCCAGGAAATCGGGTTCAGTGTGCTCGCGTTGCACTCGGCGTTGAGCGCCTGCAGCGCTATCGCCTTCGGCCTCTGGCGCCAGGAGGGAAGGCGACACATGATGGCGCAAGCAGCGCGTAGCAGAAGGCGGTGGTGGTGTGTCGGTCAGCATGGTTGCTTCCCAAGTAGCTGCTCCGGGTTCGAAGGCCGGACATCGCACGGAAGTTGTCTCCTTTACGCAGGAGAGTGTTTTCAACGGTACAAATGGTTTCCCTTCTCCCTTCGTAGGCTAGTGCGGATTACGATTCACAGCATCGTGTGTCTCCATGTGTCGACTTGTCTCGACTTTGCTCGGCTGACGCGAAAGCTGACGCTTGCAAATGGGCGTATATGTAGAGGACAGGCGCTAGAAACGACTGGGAGAGTCCACATCGACAAACACACAACGGACCCTTTCATTTGACTGTGGCCGCACGTTCGCGCCTTTGCGTACCGAGAGCAAGAGGGGGGTCAGCGAGCTGGACCGTACCATTACCGCACAGCAGCACCAAAAACTAAGGAAAAAGGCAAAACTGAAGAAACCAACACACGCGGACTTCCTAGTTCGTCACCCAGCCGAGCACTAACCATGGCCAACGCTGCCTAATTTCGGTAATCGGACATGAACCCGTGTCGTTGGCACGGCATACAAGTTGGCGAGAATGTTGGCAGACGTGCGGACGTCTTAGTCCGTGTACAGATCACTTGGGATTTGCCTGACAGTCTCTCGCGTTGCCTTTTAGGGAAGGAAAATGGAATAGCCCTGAGCCACAACACAACGACCACGGAAACGTCCGTGAGAAGAGCTAAAACCCGGCACGAGGAAACTATGTTCCGCTATTTGTTTTCGGCCGCTCGGGCTATCGGACGTGCGACGCCCGCACTGCTGTCACTGTCGTCTCTAGTAAAATCTCCACGGCGTGTTTCTGCGTAATTTACTTGTTCTATAAGATCAAGGGAGTACGTTAGTTTCAGAATGTTTAAATAGCATTGTCAGATGTGGGGTTCGAACCCACGCTCCCTTACGGGAAGCAGAGCTTAAATCTGGCGCCTTAGACCGCTCGGCCAATCTGACGCGCAAGACAAGCGCTCCAGTGACTTCCATCTCTAGCAAGACCTCAGGAACCTCACTCCGAAATCTGTTTCTTTTTTCGGTAGGATGGAATTATGTCAGTTTCAGAATATGTGAGACGCAATGTCAGATGTGGCGTACTAAACGCACCCTCGCTTTCGGGAAACAATGTGGCGCGTTGGACCGCTTTCTTCCGTCGCTTCCAGTTTGAACTGTGACTAGCAAAACTGTATTTAGTAATAGGAACATTTTCACATTGATGCAAAGAAAACTAGATATTAACGAACGGCGAATGAGACCGTTTCCTAGCAACAGCCACGCTGTGCATTACGCACCTTCGTGGGAAGCCAATGAAATATTTCATGTGAGGCTCTAACTGTCGGCCTTCACTTTCCAATACTTAGGCACTGCCCCGGTGGTACCGACGCATACATACTGAAACGTCTTTGGATCGTCAGTGAGTACTTCATATTAGAAATTTCGTGTTCGCCCTGATGTGCATTAAAGGGCCAATTTATCAGAGAAAGTCAGTTCTGCGCCTAGTTACAGTATGTCACCCTAGCAGCGCCAGGAAATCGGGTTCAGTGGTGCTCGCGTTGCACTCGGCGTTGAGCGCCTGCAGCGCTATCGCCTTCGGCCTCTGGCGCCAGGAGGGAAGGCGACACATGATGGCGCAAGCAGCGCGTAGCAGAAGGCGGTGGTGGTGTGTCGGTCAGCATGGTTGCTTCCCAAGTAGCTGCTCCGGGTTCGAAGGCCGGACATCGCACGGAAGTTGTCTCCTTTACGCAGGAGAGTGTTTTCAACGGTACAAATGGTTTCCCTTCTCCCTTCGTAGGCTAGTGCGGATTACGATTCACAGCATCGTGTGTCTCCATGTGTCGACTTGTCTCGACTTTGCTCGGCTGACGCGAAAGCTGACGCTTGCAAATGGGCGTATATGTAGAGGACAGGCGCTAGAAACGACTGGGAGAGTCCACATCGACAAACACACAACGGACCCTTTCATTTGACTGTGGCCGCACGTTCGCGCCTTTGCGTACCGAGAGCAAGAGGGGGGTCAGCGAGCTGGACCGTACCATTACCGCACAGCAGCACCAAAAACTAAGGAAAAAGGCAAAACTGAAGAAACCAACACACGCGGACTTCCTAGTTCGTCACCCAGCGAGCACTAACCATGGCCAACGCTGCCTAATTTCGGTAATCGGACATGAACCCGTGTCGTTGGCACGGCATACAAGTTGGCGAGAATGTTGGCAGACGTGCGGACGTCTTAGTCGTGTACAGATCACTTGGGATTTGCCTGACAGTCTCTCGCGTTGCCTTTTAGGGAAGGAAAATGGAATAGCCCTGAGCCACAACACAACGACCACGGAAACGTCCGTGAGAAGAGCTAAAACCCGGCACGAGGAAACTATGTTCCGCTATTTGTTTTCGGCCGCTCGGGCTATCGGACGTGCGACGCCCGCACTGCTGTCACTGTCGTCTCTAGTAAAATCTCCACGGCGTGTTTCTGCGTAATTTACTTGTTCTATAAGATCAAGGGAGTACGTTAGTTTCAGAATGTTTAAATAGCATTGTCAGATGTGGGGTTCGAACCCACGCTCCCTTACGGGAAGCAGAGCTTAAATCTGGCGCCTTAGACCGCTCGGCCAATCTGACGCGCAAGACAAGCGCTCCAGTGACTTCCATCTCTAGCAAGACCTCAGGAACCTCACTCCGAAATCTGTTTCTTTTTTCGGTAGGATGGAATTATGTCAGTTTCAGAATATGTGAGACGCAATGTCAGATGTGGCGTACTAAACGCACCCTCGCTTTCGGGAAACAATGTGGCGCGTTGGACCGCTTTCTTCCGTCGCTTCCAGTTTGAACTGTGACTAGCAAAACTGTATTTAGTAATAGGAACATTTTCACATTGATGCAAAGAAAAACTAGATATTAACGAACGGCGAATGAGACCGTTTCCTAGCAACAGCCACGCTGTGCATTACGCACTCGTGGGAAGCCAATGAAATATTTCATGTGAGGCTCTAACTGTCGGCCTTCACTTTCCAATACTTAGGCACTGCCCCGGTGGTACCGACGCATACATACTGAAACGTCTTTGGATCGTCAGTGAGTACTTCATATTAGAAATTTCGTGTTCGCCCTGATGTGCATTAAAGGGCCAATTTATCAGAGAAAGTCAGTTCTGCGCCTAGTTACAGTATGTCACCCTAGCAGCGCCAGGAAATCGGGTTCAGTGGTGCTCGCGTTGCACTCGGCGTTGAGCGCCTGCAGCGCTATCGCCTTCGGCCTCTGGCGCCAGGAGGGAAGGCGACACATGATGGCGCAAGCAGCGCGTAGCAGAAGGCGGTGGTGGTGTGTCGGTCAGCATGGTTGCTTCCCAAGTAGCTGCTCCGGGTTCGAAGGCCGGACATCGCACGGAAGTTGTCTCCTTTACGCAGGAGAGTGTTTTCAACGGTACAAATGGTTTCCCTTCTCCTTCGTAGGCTAGTGCGGATTACGATTCACAGCATCGTGTGTCTCCATGTGTCGACTTGTCTCGACTTTGCTCGGCTGACGCGAAAGCTGACGCTTGCAAATGGGCGTATATGTAGAGGACAGGCGCTAGAAACGACTGGAGAGTCCACATCGACAAACACACAACGGACCCTTTCATTTGACTGTGGCCGCACGTTCGCGCCTTTGCGTACCGAGAGCAAGAGGGGGGTCAGCGAGCTGGACCGTACCATTACCGCACAGCAGCACCAAAAACTAAGGAAAAAGGCAAAACTGAAGAAACCAACACACGCGGACTTCCTAGTTCGTCACCCAGCCGAGCACTAACCATGGCCAACGCTGCCTAATTTCGGTAATCGGACATGAACCCGTGTCGTTGGCACGGCATACAAGTTGGCGAGAATGTTGGCAGACGTGCGGACGTCTTAGTCCGTGTACAGATCACTTGGGATTTGCCTGACAGTCTCTCGCGTTGCCTTTTAGGGAAGGAAAATGGAATAGCCCTGAGCCACAACACAACGACCACGGAAACGTCCGTGAGAAGAGCTAAAACCCGGCACGAGGAAACTATGTTCCGCTATTTGTTTTCGGCCGCTCGGGCTATCGGACGTGCGACGCCCGCACTGCTGTCACTGTCGTCTCTAGTAAAATCTCCACGGCGTGTTTCTGCGTAATTTACTTGTTCTATAAGATCAAGGAGTACGTTAGTTTCAGAATGTTTAAATAGCATTGTCAGATGTGGGGTTCGAACCCACGCTCCCTTACGGGAAGCAGAGCTTAAATCTGGGCGCCTTAGACCGCTCGGCCAATCTGACGCGCAAGACAAGCGCTCCAGTGACTTCCATCTCTAGCAAGACCTCAGGAACCTCACTCCGAAATCTGTTTCTTTTTTCGGTAGGATGGAATTATGTCAGTTTCAGAATATGTGAGACGCAATGTCAGATGTGGCGTACTAAACGCACCCTCGCTTTCGGAAACAATGTGGCGCGTTGGACCGCTTTCCTTCCGTCGCTTCCAGTTTGAACTGTGACTAGCAAAACTGTATTTAGTAATAGGAACATTTTCACATTGATGCAAAGAAAACTAGATATTAACGAACGGCGAATGAGACCGTTTCCTAGCAACAGCCACGCTGTGCATTACGCACTCGTGGGAAGCCAATGAAATATTTCATGTGAGGCTCTAACTGTCGGCCTTCACTTTCCAATACTTAGGCACTGCCCCCGGTGGTACCGACGCATACATACTGAAACGTCTTTGGATCGTCAGTGAGTACTTCATATTAGAAATTTCGTGTTCGCCCTGATGTGCATTAAAGGGCCAATTTATCAGAGAAAGTCAGTTCTGCGCCTAGTTACAGTATGTCACCCTAGCAGCGCCAGGAAATCGGGTTCAGTGGTGCTCGCGTTGCACTCGGCGTTGAGCGCCTGCAGCGCTAATCGCCTTCGGCCTCTGGCGCCAGGAGGGAAGGCGACACATGATGGCGCAAGCAGCGCGTAGCAGAAGGCGGTGGTGGTGTGTCGGTCAGCATGGTTGCTTCCCAAGTAGCTGCTCCGGGTTCGAAGGCCGGACATCGCACGGAAGTTGTCTCCTTTACGCAGGAGAGTGTTTTCAACGGTACAAATGGTTTCCCTTCTCCCTTCGTAGGCTAGTGCGGATTACGATTCACAGCATCGTGTGTCTCCATGTGTCGACTTGTCTCGACTTTGCTTCGTGCTTTGACGCGAAAGCTGACGCTTGCAAATGGGCGTATATGTAGAGGACAGGCGCTAGAAACGACTGGGAGAGTCCACATCGACAAACACACAACGGACCCTTTCATTTGACTGTGGCCCGCACGTTCGCGCCTTTGCGTACCGAGAGCAAGAGGGGGGTCAGCGAGCTGGACCGTACCATTACCGCACAGCAGCACCAAAAACTAAGGAAAAAGGCAAAACTGAAGAAACCAACACACGCGGACTTCCTAGTTCGTCACCCAGCCGAGCACTAACCATGGCCAACGCTGCCTAATTTCGGTAATCGGACATGAACCCGTGTCGTTGGCACGGCATACAAGTTGGCGAGAATGTTGGCAGACGTGCGGACGTCTTAGTCCGTGTACAGATCACTTGGGATTTGCCTGACAGTCTCTCGCGTTGCCTTTTAGGGAAGGAAAATGGAATAGCCCTGAGCCACAACACAACGACCACGGAAACGTCCGTGAGAAGAGCTAAAACCCGGCACGAGGAAACTATGTTCCGCTATTTGTTTTCGGCCGCTCGGGCTATCGGACGTGCGACGCCCGCACTGCTGTCACTGTCGTCTCTAGTAAAATCTCCACGGCGTGTTTCTGCGTAATTTACTTGTTCTATAAGATCAAGGGAGTACGTTAGTTTCAGAATGTTTAAATAGCATTGTCAGATGTGGGGTTCGAACCCACGCTCCCTTACGGGAAGCAGAGCTTAAATCTGGCGCCTTAGACCGCTCGGCCAATCTGACGCGCAAGACAAGCGCTCCAGTGACTTCCATCTCTAGCAAGACCTCAGGAACCTCACTCCGAAATCTGTTTCTTTTTTCGGTAGGATGGAATTATGTCAGTTTCAGAATATGTGAGACGCAATGTCAGATGTGGCGTACTAAACGCACCCTCGCTTTCGGGAAACAATGTGGCGCGTTGGACCGCTTTCTTCCGTCGCTTCCAGTTTGAACTGTGACTAGCAAAACTGTATTTAGTAATAGGAACATTTTCACATTGATGCAAAGAAAACTAGATATTAACGAACGGCGAATGAGACCGTTTCCTAGCAACAGCCACGCTGTGCATTACGCACTCGTGGGAAGCCAATGAAATATTTCATGTGAGGCTCTAACTGTCGGCCTTCACTTTCCAATACTTAGGCACTGCCCCGGTGGTACCGACGCATACATACTGAAACGTCTTTGGATCGTCAGTGAGTACTTCATATTAGAAATTTCGTGTTCGCCCTGATGTGCATTAAAGGGCCAATTTATCAGAGAAAGTCAGTTCTGCGCCTAGTTACAGTATGTCACCCTAGCAGCGCCAGGAAATCGGGTTCAGTGGTGCTCGCGTTGCACTCGGCGTTGAGCGCCTGCAGCGCTATCGCCTTCGGCCTCTGGCGCCAGGAGGGAAGGCGACACATGATGGCGCAAGCAGCGCGTAGCAGAAGGCGGTGGTGGTGTGTCGGTCAGCATGGTTGCTTCCCAAGTAGCTGCTCCGGGTTCGAAGGCCGGACATCGCACGGAAGTTGTCTCCTTTACGCAGGAGAGTGTTTTCAACGGTACAAATGGTTTCCCTTCTCCCTTCGTAGGCTAGTGCGGATTACGATTCACAGCATCGTGTGTCTCCATGTGTCGACTTGTCTCGACTTTGCTCGGCTGACGCGAAAGCTGACGCTTGCAAATGGGCGTATATGTAGAGGACAGGCGCTAGAAACGACTGGGAGAGTCCACATCGACAAACACACAACGGACCCCTTTCATTTGACTGTGGCCGCACGTTCGCGCCTTTGCGTACCGAGAGCAAGAGGGGGGGTCAGCGAGCTGGACCGTACCATTACCGCACAGCAGCACCAAAAACTAAGGGAAAAAGGCAAAACTGAAGAAACCAACACACGCGGACTTCCTAGTTCGTCACCCAGCCGAGCACTAACCATGGCCAACGCTGCCTAATTTCGGTAATCGGACATGAACCCGTGTCGTTGGCACGGCATACAAGTTGGCGAGAATGTTGGCAGACGTGCGGACGTCTTAGTCCGTGTACAGATCACTTGGGGATTTGCCTGACAGTCTCTCGCGTTGCCTTTTAGGGAAGGAAAATGGAATAGCCCTGAGCCACAACACAACGACCACGGAAACGTCCGTGAGAAGAGCTAAAACCCGGCACGAGGAAACTATGTTCCGCTATTTGTTTTCGGCCGCTCGGGCTATCGGACGTGCGACGCCCGCACTGCTGTCACTGTCGTCTCTAGTAAAATCTCCACGGCGTGTTTCTGCGTAATTTTACTTGTTCTATAAGATCAAGGGAGTACGTTAGTTTCAGAATGTTTAAATAGCATTGTCAGATGTGGGGTTCGAACCCACGCTCCCTTACGGGAAGCAGAGCTTAAATCTGGCGCCTTAGACCGCTCGGCCAATCTGACGCGCAAGACAAGCGCTCCAGTGACTTCCATCTCTAGCAAGACCTCAGGAACCTCACTCCGAAATCTGTTTCTTTTTTCGGTAGGATGGAATTATGTCAGTTTCAGAATATGTGAGACGCAATGTCAGATGTGGCGTACTAAACGCACCCTCGCTTTCGGGAAACAATGTGGCGCGTTGGACCGCTTTCTTCCGTCGCTTCCAGTTTGAACTGTGACTAGCAAAACTGTATTTAGTAATAGGAACATTTTCACATTGATGCAAAGAAAACTAGATATTAACGACGGCGAATGAGACCGTTTCCTAGCAACAGCCACGCTGTGCATTACGCACTCGTGGGAAGCCAATGAAATATTTCATGTGAGGCTCTAACTGTCGGCCTTCACTTTCCAATACTTAGGCACTGCCCCGGTGGTACCGACGCATACATACTGAAACGTCTTTGGATCGTCAGTGAGTACTTCATATTAGAAATTTCGTGTTCGCCCTGATGTGCATTAAAGGGCCAATTTATCAGAGAAAGTCAGTTCTGCGCCTAGTTACAGTATGTCACCCTAGCAGCGCCAGGAAATCGGGTTCAGTGGTGCTCGCGTTGCACTCGGCGTTGAGCGCCTGCAGCGCTATCGCCTTCGGCCTCTGGCGCCAGGAGGGAAGGCGACACATGATGGCGCAAGCAGCGCGTAGCAGAAGGCGGTGGTGGTGTGTCGGTCAGCATGGTTGCTTCCCAAGTAGCTGCTCCGGGTTCGAAGGCCGGACATCGCACGGAAGTTGTCTCCTTTACGCAGGAGAGTGTTTTCAACGGTACAAATGGTTTCCCTTCTCCCTTCGTAGGCTAGTGCGGATTACGATTCACAGCATCGTGTGTCTCCATGTGTCGACTTGTCTCGACTTTGCTCGGCTGACGCGAAAGCTGACGCTTGCAAATGGGCGTATATGTAGAGGACAGGCGCTAGAAACGACTGGAGAGTCCACATCGACAAACACACAACGGACCCTTTCATTTGACTGTGGCCGCACGTTCGCGCCTTTGCGTACCGAGAGCAAGAGGGGGGTCAGCGAGCTGGACCGTACCATTACCGCACAGCAGCACCAAAAACTAAGGAAAAAGGCAAAACTGAAGAAACCAACACACGCGGACTTCCTAGTTCGTCACCCAGCCGAGCACTAACCATGGCCAACGTTTCGGTAATCGGACATGAACCCGTGTCGTTGGCACGGCATACAAGTTGGCGAGAATGTTGGCAGACGTGCGGACGTCTTAGTCCGTGTACAGATCACTTGGGATTTGCCTGACAGTCTCTCGCGTTGCCTTTTAGGGAAGGAAAATGGAATAGCCCTGAGCCACAACACAACGACCACGGAAACGTCCGTGAGAAGAGCTAAAACCCGGCACCAGGAAACTATGTTCCGCTATTTGTTTTCGGCCGCTCGGGCTATCGGACGTGCGACGCCCGCACTGCTGTCACTGTCGTCTCTAGTAAAATCTCCACGGCGTGTTTCTGCGTAATTTACTTGTTCTATAAGATCAAGGGAGTACGTTAGTTTCAGAATGTTTAAAAAGCATTGTCAGATGTGGGGTTCGAACCCACGCTCCCTTACGGGAAGCAGAGCTTAAATCTGGCGCCCTAGACCGCTCGGCCAATCTGACGCGCAAGACAAGCGCTCCAGTGACTTCCATCTCTAGCAAGACCTCAGGAACCTCACTCCGAAATCTGTTTCTTTTTTCGGTAGGATGGAATTATGTCAGTTTCAGAATATGTGAGACGCAATGTCAGATGTGGCGTACTAAACGCACCCTCGCTTTCGGGAAACAATGTGGCGCGTTGGACCGCTTTCTTCCGTCGCTTCCAGTTTGAACTGTGACTAGCAAAACTGTATTTAGTAATAGGAACATTTTCACATTGATGCAAAGAAAACTAGATATTAACGAACGGCGAATGAGACCGTTTCCTAGCAACAGCCACGCTGTGCATTACGCACTCGTGGGAAGCCAATGAAATATTTCATGTGAGGCTCTAACTGTCGGCCTTCACTTTCCAATACTTAGGCACTGCCCCGGTGGTACCGACGCATACATACTGAAACGTCTTTGGATCGTCAGTGAGTACTTCATATTAGAAATTTCGTGTTCGCCCTGATGTGCATTAAAGGGCCAATTTATCAGAGAAAGTCAGTTCTGCGCCTAGTTACAGTATGTCACCCTAGCAGCGCCAGGAAATCGGGTTCAGTGGTGCTCGCGTTGCACTCGGCGTTGAGCGCCTGCAGCGCTATCGCCTTCGGCCTCTGGCGCCAGGAGGGAAGGCGACACATGATGGCGCAAGCAGCGCGTAGCAGAAGGCGGTGGTGGTGTGTCGGTCAGCATGGTTGCTTCCCAAGTAGCTGCTCCGGGTTCGAAGGCCGGACATCGCACGGAAGTTGTCTCCTTTACGCAGGAGAGTGTTTTTAACGGTACAAATGGTTTCCCTTCTCCCTTCGTAGGCTAGTGCGGATTACGATTCACAGCATCGTGTGTCTCCATGTGTCGACTTGTCTCGACTTTGCTCGGCTGACGCGAAAGCTGACGCTTGCAAATGGGCGTATATGTAGAGGACAGGCGCTAGAAACGACTGGGAGAGTCCACATCGACAAACACACAACGGACCCTTTCATTTGACTGTGGCCGCACGTTCGCGCCTTTGCGTACCGAGAGCAAGAGGGGGGTCAGCGAGCTGGACCGTACCATTACCGCACAGCAGCACCAAAAACTAAGGAAAAAGGCAAAACTGAAGAAACCAACACACGCGGACTTCCTAGTTCGTCACCCAGCCGAGCACTAACCATGGCCAACGCTGCCTAATTTCGGTAATCGGACATGAACCCGTGTCGTTGGCACGGCATACAAGTTGGCGAGAATGTTGGCAGACGTGCGGACGTCTTAGTCCGTGTACAGATCACTTGGGATTTGCCTGACAGTCTCTCGCGTTGCCTTTTAGGGAAGGAAAATGGAATAGCCCTGAGCCACAACACAACGACCACGGAAACGTCCGTGAGAAGAGCTAAAACCCGGCACGAGGAAACTATGTTCCGCTATTTGTTTTCGGCCGCTCGGGCTATCGGACGTGCGACGCCCGCACTGCTGTCACTGTCGTCTCTAGTAAAATCTCCACGGCGTGTTTCTGCGTAATTTACTTGTTCTATAAGATCAAGGGAGTACGTTAGTTTCAGAATGTTTAAAAAGCATTGTCAGATGTGGGGTTCGAACCCACGCTCCCTTACGGGAAGCAGAGCTTAAATCTGGCGCCTTAGACCGCTCGGCCAATCTGACGCGCAAGACAAGCGCTCCAGTGACTTCCATCTCTAGCAAGACCTCAGGAACCTCACTCCGAAATCTGTTTCTTTTTTCGGTAGGATGGAATTATGTCAGTTTCAGAATATGTGAGACGCAATGTCAGATGTGGCGTACTAAACGCACCCTCGCTTTCGGGAAACAATGTGGCGCGTTGGACCGCTTTCTTCCGTCGCTTCCAGTTTGAACTGTGACTAGCAAAACTGTATTTAGTAATAGGAACATTTTCACATTGATGCAAAGAAAACTAGATATTAACGAACGGCGAATGAGACCGTTTCCTAGCAACAGCCACGCTGTGCATTACGCACTCGTGGGAAGCCAATGAAATATTTCATGTGAGGCTCTAACTGTCGGCCTTCACTTTCCAATACTTAGGCACTGCCCCGGTGGTACCGACGCATACATACTGAAACGTCTTTGGATCGTCAGTGAGTACTTCATATTAGAAATTTCGTGTTCGCCCTGATGTGCATTAAAGGGCCAATTTATCAGAGAAAGTCAGTTCTGCGCCTAGTTACAGTATGTCACCCTAGCAGCGCCAGGAAATCGGGTTCAGTGGTGCTCGCGTTGCACTCGGCGTTGAGCGCCTGCAGCGCTATCGCCTTCGGCCTCTGGCGCCAGGAGGGAAGGCGACACATGATGGCGCAAGCAGCGCGTAGCAGAAGGCGGTGGTGGTGTGTCGGTCAGCATGGTTGCTTCCCAAGTAGCTGCTCCGGGTTCGAAGGCCGGACATCGCACGGAAGTTGTCTCCTTTACGCAGGAGAGTGTTTTCAACGGTACAAATGGTTTCCCTTCTCCCTTCGTAGGCTAGTGCGGATTACGATTCACAGCATCGTGTGTCTCCATGTGTCGACTTGTCTCGACTTTGCTCGGCTGACGCGAAAGCTGACGCTTGCAAATGGGCGTATATGTAGAGGACAGGCGCTAGAAACGACTGGGAGAGTCCACATCGACAAACACACAACGGACCCTTTCATTTGACTGTGGCCGCACGTTCGCGCCTTTGCGTACCGAGAGCAAGAGGGGGGTCAGCGAGCTGGACCGTACCATTACCGCACAGCAGCACCAAAAACTAAGGAAAAAGGCAAAACTGAAGAAACCAACACACGCGGACTTCCTAGTTCGTCACCCAGCCGAGCACTAACCATGGCCAACGCTGCCTAATTTCGGTAATCGGACATGAACCCGTGTCGTTGGCACGGCATACAAGTTGGCGAGAATGTTGGCAGACGTGCGGACGTCTTAGTCCGTGTACAGATCACTTGGGATTTGCCTGACAGTCTCTCGCGTTGCCTTTTAGGGAAGGAAAATGGAATAGCCCTGAGCCACAACACAACGACCACGGAAACGTCCGTGAGAAGAGCTAAAACCCGGCACGAGGAAACTATGTTCCGCTATTTGTTTTCGGCCGCTCGGGCTATCGGACGTGCGACGCCCGCACTGCTGTCACTGTCGTCTCTAGTAAAATCTCCACGGCGTGTTTCTGCGTAATTTACTTGTTCTATAAGATCAAGGGAGTACGTTAGTTTCAGAATGTTTAAATAGCATTGTCAGATGTGGGGTTCGAACCCACGCTCCCTTACGGGAAGCAGAGCTTAAATCTGGCGCCTTAGACCGCTCGGCCAATCTGACGCGCAAGACAAGCGCTCCAGTGACTTCCATCTCTAGCAAGACCTCAGGAACCTCACTCCGAAATCTGTTTCTTTTTTCGGTAGGATGGAATTATGTCAGTTTCAGAATATGTGAGACGCAATGTCAGATGTGGCGTACTAAACGCACCCTCGCTTTCGGGAAACAATGTGGCGCGTTGGACCGCTTTCTTCCGTCGCTTCCAGTTTGAACTGTGACTAGCAAAACTGTATTTAGTAATAGGAACATTTTCACATTGATGCAAAGAAAACTAGATATTAACGAACGGCGAATGAGACCGTTTCCTAGCAACAGCCACGCTGTGCATTACGCACTCGTGGGAAGCCAATGAAATATTTCATGTGAGGCTCTAACTGTCGGCCTTCACTTTCCAATACTTAGGCACTGCCCCGGTGGTACCGACGCATACATACTGAAACGTCTTTGGATCGTCAGTGAGTACTTCATATTAGAAATTTCGTGTTCGCCCTGATGTGCATTAAAGGGCCAATTTATCAGAGAAAGTCAGTTCTGCGCCTAGTTACAGTATGTCACCCTAGCAGCGCCAGGAAATCGGGTTCAGTGGTGCTCGCGTTGCACTCGGCGTTGAGCGCCTGCAGCGCTATCGCCTTCGGCCTCTGGCGCCAGGAGGGAAGGCGACACATGATGGCGCAAGCAGCGCGTAGCAGAAGGCGGTGGTGGTGTGTCGGTCAGCATGGTTGCTTCCCAAGTAGCTGCTCCGGGTTCGAAGGCCGGACATCGCACGGAAGTTGTCTCCTTTACGCAGGAGAGTGTTTTCAACGGTACAAATGGTTTCCCTTCTCCCTTCGTAGGCTAGTGCGGATTACGATTCACAGCATCGTGTGTCTCCATGTGTCGACTTGTCTCGACTTTGCTCGGCTGACGCGAAAGCTGACGCTTGCAAATGGGCGTATATGTAGAGGACAGGCGCTAGAAACGACTGGGAGAGTCCACATCGACAAACACACAACGGACCCTTTCATTTGACTGTGGCCGCACGTTCGCGCCTTTGCGTACCGAGAGCAAGAGGGGGGTCAGCGAGCTGGACCGTACCATTACCGCACAGCAGCACCAAAAACTAAGGAAAAAGGCAAAACTGAAGAAACCAACACACGCGGACTTCCTAGTTCGTCACCCAGCCGAGCACTAACCATGGCCAACGCTGCCTAATTTCGGTAATCGGACATGAACCCGTGTCGTTGGCACGGCATACAAGTTGGCGAGAATGTTGGCAGACGTGCGGACGTCTTAGTCCGTGTACAGATCACTTGGGATTTGCCTGACAGTCTCTCGCGTTGCCTTTTAGGGAAGGAAAATGGAATAGCCCTGAGCCACAACACAACGACCACGGAAACGTCCGTGAGAAGAGCTAAAACCCGGCACGAGGAAACTATGTTCCGCTATTTGTTTTCGGCCGCTCGGGCTATCGGACGTGCGACGCCCGCACTGCTGTCACTGTCGTCTCTAGTAAAATCTCCACGGCGTGTTTCTGCGTAATTTACTTGTTCTATAAGATCAAGGGAGTACGTTAGTTTCAGAATGTTTAAATAGCATTGTCAGATGTGGGGTTCGAACCCACGCTCCCTTACGGGAAGCAGAGCTTAAATCTGGCGCCTTAGACCGCTCGGCCAATCTGACGCGCAAGACAAGCGCTCCAGTGACTTCCATCTCTAGCAAGACCTCAGGAACCTCACTCCGAAATCTGTTTCTTTTTTCGGTAGGATGGAATTATGTCAGTTTCAGAATATGTGAGACGCAATGTCAGATGTGGCGTACTAAACGCACCCTCGCTTTCGGGAAACAATGTGGCGCGTTGGACCGCTTTCTTCCGTCGCTTCCAGTTTGAACTGTGACTAGCAAAACTGTATTTAGTAATAGGAACATTTTCACATTGATGCAAAGAAAACTAGATATTAACGAACGGCGAATGAGACCGTTTCCTAGCAACAGCCACGCTGTGCATTACGCACTCGTGGGAAGCCAATGAAATATTTCATGTGAGGCTCTAACTGTCGGCCTTCACTTTCCAATACTTAGGCACTGCCCCGGTGGTACCGACGCATACATACTGAAACGTCTTTGGATCGTCAGTGAGTACTTCATATTAGAAATTTCGTGTTCGCCCTGATGTGCATTAAAGGGCCAATTTATCAGAGAAAGTCAGTTCTGCGCCTAGTTACAGTATGTCACCCTAGCAGCGCCAGGAAATCGGGTTCAGTGGTGCTCGCGTTGCACTCGGCGTTGAGCGCCTGCAGCGCTATCGCCTTCGGCCTCTGGCGCCAGGAGGGAAGGCGACACATGATGGCGCAAGCAGCGCGTAGCAGAAGGCGGTGGTGGTGTGTCGGTCAGCATGGTTGCTTCCCAAGTAGCTGCTCCGGGTTCGAAGGCCGGACATCGCACGGAAGTTGTCTCCTTTACGCAGGAGAGTGTTTTCAACGGTACAAATGGTTTCCCTTCTCCCTTCGTAGGCTAGTGCGGATTACGATTCACAGCATCGTGTGTCTCCATGTGTCGACTTGTCTCGACTTTGCTCGGCTGACGCGAAAGCTGACGCTTGCAAATGGGCGTATATGTAGAGGACAGGCGCTAGAAACGACTGGGAGAGTCCACATCGACAAACACACAACGGACCCTTTCATTTGACTGTGGCCGCACGTTCGCGCCTTTGCGTACCGAGAGCAAGAGGGGGGTCAGCGAGCTGGACCGTACCATTACCGCACAGCAGCACCAAAAACTAAGGAAAAAGGCAAAACTGAAGAAACCAACACACGCGGACTTCCTAGTTCGTCACCCAGCCGAGCACTAACCATGGCCAACGCTGCCTAATTTCGGTAATCGGACATGAACCCGTGTCGTTGGCACGGCATACAAGTTGGCGAGAATGTTGGCAGACGTGCGGACGTCTTAGTCCGTGTACAGATCACTTGGGATTTGCCTGACAGTCTCTCGCGTTGCCTTTTAGGGAAGGAAAATGGAATAGCCCTGAGCCACAACACAACGACCACGGAAACGTCCGTGAGAAGAGCTAAAACCCGGCACGAGGAAACTATGTTCCGCTATTTGTTTTCGGCCGCTCGGGCTATCGGACGTGCGACGCCCGCACTGCTGTCACTGTCGTCTCTAGTAAAATCTCCACGGCGTGTTTCTGCGTAATTTACTTGTTCTATAAGATCAAGGGAGTACGTTAGTTTCAGAATGTTTAAATAGCATTGTCAGATGTGGGGTTCGGACCCACGCTCCCTTACGGGAAGCAGAGCTTAAATCTGGCGCCTTAGACCGCTCGGCCAATCTGACGCGCAAGACAAGCGCTCCAGTGACTTCCATCTCTAGCAAGACCTCAGGAACCTCACTCCGAAATCTGTTTCTTTTTTCGGTAGGATGGAATTATGTCAGTTTCAGAATATGTGAGACGCAATGTCAGATGTGGCGTACTAAACGCACCCTCGCTTTCGGGAAACAATGTGGCGCGTTGGACCGCTTTCTTCCGTCGCTTCCAGTTTGAACTGTGACTAGCAAAACTGTATTTAGTAATAGGAACATTTTCACATTGATGCAAAGAAAACTAGATATTAACGAACGGCGAATGAGACCGTTTCCTAGCAACAGCCACGCTGTGCATTACGCACTCGTGGGAAGCCAATGAAATATTTCATGTGAGGCTCTAACTGTCGGCCTTCACTTTCCAATACTTAGGCACTGCCCCCGTGGTACCGACGCATACATACTGAAACGTCTTTGGATCGTCAGTGAGTACTTCATATTAGAAATTTCGTGTTCGCCCTGATGTGCATTAAAGGGCCAATTTATCAGAGAAAGTCAGTTCTGCGCCTAGTTACAGTATGTCACCCTAGCAGCGCCAGGAAATCGGGTTCAGTGGTGCTCGCGTTGCACTCGGCGTTGAGCGCCTGCAGCGCTATCGCCTTCGGCCTCTGGCGCCAGGAGGGAAGGCGACACATGATGGCGCAAGCAGCGCGTAGCAGAAGGCGGTGGTGGTGTGTCGGTCAGCATGGTTGCTTCCCAAGTAGCTGCTCCGGGTTCGAAGGCCGGACATCGCACGGAAGTTGTCTCCTTTACGCAGGAGAGTGTTTTCAACGGTACAAATGGTTTCCCTTCTCCCTTCGTAGGCTAGTGCGGATTACGATTCACAGCATCGTGTGTCTCCATGTGTCGACTTGTCTCGACTTTGCTCGGCTGACGCGAAAGCTGACGCTTGCAAATGGGCGTATATGTAGAGGACAGGCGCTAGAAACGACTGGGAGAGTCCACATCGACAAACACACAACGGACCCTTTCATTTGACTGTGGCCGCACGTTCGCGCCTTTGCGTACCGAGAGCAAGAGGGGGGTCAGCGAGCTGGACCGTACCATTACCGCACAGCAGCACCAAAAACTAAGGAAAAAGGCAAAACTGAAGAAACCAACACACGCGGACTTCCTAGTTCGTCACCCAGCCGAGCACTAACCATGGCCAACGCTGCCTAATTTCGGTAATCGGACATGAACCCGTGTCGTTGGCACGGCATACAAGTTGGCGAGAATGTTGGCAGACGTGCGGACGTCTTAGTCCGTGTACAGATCACTTGGGATTTGCCTGACAGTCTCTCGCGTTGCCTTTTAGGGAAGGAAAATGGAATAGCCCTGAGCCACAACACAACGACCACGGAAACGTCCGTGAGAAGAGCTAAAACCCGGCACGAGGAAACTATGTTCCGCTATTTGTTTTCGGCCGCTCGGGCTATCGGACGTGCGACGCCCGCACTGCTGTCACTGTCGTCTCTAGTAAAATCTCCACGGCGTGTTTCTGCGTAATTTACTTGTTCTATAAGATCAAGGGAGTACGTTAGTTTCAGAATGTTTAAATAGCATTGTCAGATGTGGGGTTCGGACCCACGCTCCCTTACGGGAAGCAGAGCTTAAATCTGGCGCCTTAGACCGCTCGGCCAATCTGACGCGCAAGACAAGCGCTCCAGTGACTTCCATCTCTAGCAAGACCTCAGGAACCTCACTCCGAAATCTGTTTCTTTTTTCGGTAGGATGGAATTATGTCAGTTTCAGAATATGTGAGACGCAATGTCAGATGTGGCGTACTAAACGCACCCTCGCTTTCGGGAAACAATGTGGCGCGTTGGACCGCTTTCTTCCGTCGCTTCCAGTTTGAACTGTGACTAGCAAAACTGTATTTAGTAATAGGAACATTTTCACATTGATGCAAAGAAAACTAGATATTAACGAACGGCGAATGAGACCGTTTCCTAGCAACAGCCACGCTGTGCATTACGCACTCGTGGGAAGCCAATGAAATATTTCATGTGAGGCTCTAACTGTCGGCCTTCACTTTCCAATACTTAGGCACTGCCCCAGTGGTACCGACGCATACATACTGAAACGTCTTTGGATCGTCAGTGAGTACTTCATATTAGAAATTTCGTGTTCGCCCTGATGTGCATTAAAGGGCCAATTTATCAGAGAAAGTCAGTTCTGCGCCTAGTTACAGTATGTCACCCTAGCAGCGCCAGGAAATCGGGTTCAGTGGTGCTCGCGTTGCACTCGGCGTTGAGCGCCTGCAGCGCTATCGCCTTCGGCCTCTGGCGCCAGGAGGGAAGGCGACACATGATGGCGCAAGCAGCGCGTAGCAGAAGGCGGTGGTGGTGTGTCGGTCAGCATGGTTGCTTCCCAAGTAGCTGCTCCGGGTTCGAAGGCCGGACATCGCACGGAAGTTGTCTCCTTTACGCAGGAGAGTGTTTTCAACGGTACAAATGGTTTCCCTTCTCCCTTCGTAGGCTAGTGCGGATTACGATTCACAGCATCGTGTGTCTCCATGTGTCGACTTGTCTCGACTTTGCTCGGCTGACGCGAAAGCTGACGCTTGCAAATGGGCGTATATGTAGAGGACAGGCGCTAGAAACGACTGGGAGAGTCCACATCGACAAACACACAACGGACCCTTTCATTTGACTGTGGCCGCACGTTCGCGCCTTTGCGTACCGAGAGCAAGAGGGGGGTCAGCGAGCTGGACCGTACCATTACCGCACAGCAGCACCAAAAACTAAGGAAAAAGGCAAAACTGAAGAAACCAACACACGCGGACTTCCTAGTTCGTCACCCAGCCGAGCACTAACCATGGCCAACGCTGCCTAATTTCGGTAATCGGACATGAACCCGTGTCGTTGGCACGGCATACAAGTTGGCGAGAATGTTGGCAGACGTGCGGACGTCTTAGTCCGTGTACAGATCACTTGGGATTTGCCTGACAGTCTCTCGCGTTGCCTTTTAGGGAAGGAAAATGGAATAGCCCTGAGCCACAACACAACGACCACGGAAACGTCCGTGAGAAGAGCTAAAACCCGGCACGAGGAAACTATGTTCCGCTATTTGTTTTCGGCCGCTCGGGCTATCGGACGTGCGACGCCCGCACTGCTGTCACTGTCGTCTCTAGTAAAATCTCCACGGCGTGTTTCTGCGTAATTTACTTGTTCTATAAGATCAAGGGAGTACGTTAGTTTCAGAATGTTTAAATAGCATTGTCAGATGTGGGGTTCGAACCCACGCTCCCTTACGGGAAGCAGAGCTTAAATCTGGCGCCTTAGACCGCTCGGCCAATCTGACGCGCAAGACAAGCGCTCCAGTGACTTCCATCTCTAGCAAGACCTCAGGAACCTCACTCCGAAATCTGTTTCTTTTTTCGGTAGGATGGAATTATGTCAGTTTCAGAATATGTGAGACGCAATGTCAGATGTGGCGTACTAAACGCACCCTCGCTTTCGGGAAACAATGTGGCGCGTTGGACCGCTTTCTTCCGTCGCTTCCAGTTTGAACTGTGACTAGCAAAACTGTATTTAGTAATAGGAACATTTTCACATTGATGCAAAGAAAACTAGATATTAACGAACGGCGAATGAGACCGTTTCCTAGCAACAGCCACGCTGTGCATTACGCACTCGTGGGAAGCCAATGAAATATTTCATGTGAGGCTCTAACTGTCGGCCTTCACTTTCCAATACTTAGGCACTGCCCCGGTGGTACCGACGCATACATACTGAAACGTCTTTGGATCGTCAGTGAGTACTTCATATTAGAAATTTCGTGTTCGCCCTGATGTGCATTAAAGGGCCAATTTATCAGAGAAAGTCAGTTCTGCGCCTAGTTACAGTATGTCACCCTAGCAGCGCCAGGAAATCGGGTTCAGTGGTGCTCGCGTTGCACTCGGCGTTGAGCGCCTGCAGCGCTATCGCCTTCGGCCTCTGGCGCCAGGAGGGAAGGCGACACATGATGGCGCAAGCAGCGCGTAGCAGAAGGCGGTGGTGGTGTGTCGGTCAGCATGGTTGCTTCCCAAGTAGCTGCTCCGGGTTCGAAGGCCGGACATCGCACGGAAGTTGTCTCCTTTACGCAGGAGAGTGTTTTCAACGGTACAAATGGTTTCCCTTCTCCCTTCGTAGGCTAGTGCGGATTACGATTCACAGCATCGTGTGTCTCCATGTGTCGACTTGTCTCGACTTTGCTCGGCTGACGCGAAAGCTGACGCTTGCAAATGGGCGTATATGTAGAGGACAGGCGCTAGAAACGACTGGGAGAGTCCACATCGACAAACACACAACGGACCCTTTCATTTGACTGTGGCCGCACGTTCGCGCCTTTGCGTACCGAGAGCAAGAGGGGGGTCAGCGAGCTGGACCGTACCATTACCGCACAGCAGCACCAAAAACTAAGGAAAAAGGCAAAACTGAAGAAACCAACACACGCGGACTTCCTAGTTCGTCACCCAGCCGAGCACTAACCATGGCCAACGCTGCCTAATTTCGGTAATCGGACATGAACCCGTGTCGTTGGCACGGCATACAAGTTGGCGAGAATGTTGGCAGACGTGCGGACGTCTTAGTCCGTGTACAGATCACTTGGGATTTGCCTGACAGTCTCTCGCGTTGCCTTTTAGGGAAGGAAAATGGAATAGCCCTGAGCCACAACACAACGACCACGGAAACGTCCGTGAGAAGAGCTAAAACCCGGCACGAGGAAACTATGTTCCGCTATTTGTTTTCGGCCGCTCGGGCTATCGGACGTGCGACGCCCGCACTGCTGTCACTGTCGTCTCTAGTAAAATCTCCACGGCGTGTTTCTGCGTAATTTACTTGTTCTATAAGATCAAGGGAGTACGTCAGTTTCAGAATGTTTAAATAGCATTGTCAGATGTGGGGTTCGAACCCACGCTCCCTTACGGGAAGCAGAGCTTAAATCTGGCGCCTTAGACCGCTCGGCCAATCTGACGCGCAAGACAAGCGCTCCAGTGACTTCCATCTCTAGCAAGACCTCAGGAACCTCACTCCGAAATCTGTTTCTTTTTTCGGTAGGATGGAATTATGTCAGTTTCAGAATATGTGAGACGCAATGTCAGATGTGGCGTACTAAACGCACCCTCGCTTTCGGGAAACAATGTGGCGCGTTGGACCGCTTTCTTCCGTCGCTTCCAGTTTGAACTGTGACTAGCAAAACTGTATTTAGTAATAGGAACATTTTCACATTGATGCAAAGAAAACTAGATATTAACGAACGGCGAATGAGACCGTTTCCTAGCAACAGCCACGCTGTGCATTACGCACTCGTGGGAAGCCAATGAAATATTTCATGTGAGGCTCTAACTGTCGGCCTTCACTTTCCAATACTTAGGCACTGCCCCGGTGGTACCGACGCATACATACTGAAACGTCTTTGGATCGTCAGTGAGTACTTCATATTAGAAATTTCGTGTTCGCCCTGATGTGCATTAAAGGGCCAATTTATCAGAGAAAGTCAGTTCTGCGCCTAGTTACAGTATGTCACCCTAGCAGCGCCAGGAAATCGGGTTCAGTGGTGCTCGCGTTGCACTCGGCGTTGAGCGCCTGCAGCGCTATCGCCTTCGGCCTCTGGCGCCAGGAGGGAAGGCGACACATGATGGCGCAAGCAGCGCGTAGCAGAAGGCGGTGGTGGTGTGTCGGTCAGCATGGTTGCTTCCCAAGTAGCTGCTCCGGGTTCGAAGGCCGGACATCGCACGGAAGTTGTCTCCTTTACGCAGGAGAGTGTTTTCAACGGTACAAATGGTTTCCCTTCTCCCTTCGTAGGCTAGTGCGGATTACGATTCACAGCATCGTGTGTCTCCATGTGTCGACTTGTCTCGACTTTGCTCGGCTGACGCGAAAGCTGACGCTTGCAAATGGGCGTATATGTAGAGGACAGGCGCTAGAAACGACTGGGAGAGTCCACATCGACAAACACACAACGGACCCTTTCATTTGACTGTGGCCGCACGTTCGCGCCTTTGCGTACCGAGAGCAAGAGGGGGGTCAGCGAGCTGGACCGTACCATTACCGCACAGCAGCACCAAAAACTAAGGAAAAAGGCAAAACTGAAGAAACCAACACACGCGGACTTCCTAGTTCGTCACCCAGCCGAGCACTAACCATGGCCAACGCTGCCTAATTTCGGTAATCGGACATGAACCCGTGTCGTTGGCACGGCATACAAGTTGGCGAGAATGTTGGCAGACGTGCGGACGTCTTAGTCCGTGTACAGATCACTTGGGATTTGCCTGACAGTCTCTCGCGTTGCCTTTTAGGGAAGGAAAATGGAATAGCCCTGAGCCACAACACAACGACCACGGAAACGTCCGTGAGAAGAGCTAAAACCCGGCACCAGGAAACTATGTTCCGCTATTTGTTTTCGGCCGCTCGGGCTATCGGACGTGCGACGCCCGCACTGCTGTCACTGTCGTCTCTAGTAAAATCTCCACGGCGTGTTTCTGCGTAATTTACTTGTTCTATAAGATCAAGGGAGTACGTTAGTTTCAGAATGTTTAAAAAGCATTGTCAGATGTGGGGTTCGAACCCACGCTCCCTTACGGGAAGCAGAGCTTAAATCTGGCGCCTTAGACCGCTCGGCCAATCTGACGCGCAAGACAAGCGCTCCAGTGACTTCCATCTCTAGCAAGACCTCAGGAACCTCACTCCGAAATCTGTTTCTTTTTTCGGTAGGATGGAATTATGTCAGTTTCAGAATATGTGAGACGCAATGTCAGATGTGGCGTACTAAACGCACCCTCGCTTTCGGGAAACAATGTGGCGCGTTGGACCGCTTTCTTCCGTCGCTTCCAGTTTGAACTGTGACTAGCAAAACTGTATTTAGTAATAGGAACATTTTCACATTGATGCAAAGAAAACTAGATATTAACGAACGGCGAATGAGACCGTTTCCTAGCAACAGCCACGCTGTGCATTACGCACTCGTGGGAAGCCAATGAAATATTTCATGTGAGGCTCTAACTGTCGGCCTTCACTTTCCAATACTTAGGCACTGCCCCGGTGGTACCGACGCATACATACTGAAACGTCTTTGGATCGTCAGTGAGTACTTCATATTAGAAATTTCGTGTTCGCCCTGATGTGCATTAAAGGGCCAATTTATCAGAGAAAGTCAGTTCTGCGCCTAGTTACAGTATGTCACCCTAGCAGCGCCAGGAAATCGGGTTCAGTGGTGCTCGCGTTGCACTCGGCGTTGAGCGCCTGCAGCGCTATCGCCTTCGGCCTCTGGCGCCAGGAGGGAAGGCGACACATGATGGCGCAAGCAGCGCGTAGCAGAAGGCGGTGGTGGTGTGTCGGTCAGCATGGTTGCTTCCCAAGTAGCTGCTCCGGGTTCGAAGGCCGGACATCGCACGGAAGTTGTCTCCTTTACGCAGGAGAGTGTTTTCAACGGTACAAATGGTTTCCCTTCTCCCTTCGTAGGCTAGTGCGGATTACGATTCACAGCATCGTGTGTCTCCATGTGTCGACTTGTCTCGACTTTGCTCGGCTGACGCGAAAGCTGACGCTTGCAAATGGGCGTATATGTAGAGGACAGGCGCTAGAAACGACTGGGAGAGTCCACATCGACAAACACACAACGGACCCTTTCATTTGACTGTGGCCGCACGTTCGCGCCTTTGCGTACCGAGAGCAAGAGGGGGGTCAGCGAGCTGGACCGTACCATTACCGCACAGCAGCACCAAAAACTAAGGAAAAAGGCAAAACTGAAGAAACCAACACACGCGGACTTCCTAGTTCGTCACCCAGCCGAGCACTAACCATGGCCAACGCTGCCTAATTTCGGTAATCGGACATGAACCCATGTCGTTGGCACGGCATACAAGTTGGCGAGAATGTTGGCAGACGTGCGGACGTCTTAGTCCGTGTACAGATCACTTGGGATTTGCCTGACAGTCTCTCGCGTTGCCTTTTAGGGAAGGAAAATGGAATAGCCCTGAGCCACAACACAACGACCACGGAAACGTCCGTGAGAAGAGCTAAAACCCGGCACGAGGAAACTATGTTCCGCTATTTGTTTTCGGCCGCTCGGGCTATCGGACGTGCGACGCCCGCACTGCTGTCACTGTCGTCTCTAGTAAAATCTCCACGGCGTGTTTCTGCGTAATTTACTTGTTCCATAAGATCAAGGGAGTACGTTAGTTTCAGAATGTTTAAAAAGCATTGTCAGATGTGGGGTTCGAACCCACGCTCCCTTACGGGAAGCAGAGCTTAAATCTGGCGCCCTAGACCGCTCGGCCAATCTGACGCGCAAGACAAGCGCTCCAGTGACTTCCATCTCTAGCAAGACCTCAGGAACCTCACTCCGAAATCTGTTTCTTTTTTCGGTAGGATGGAATTATGTCAGTTTCAGAATATGTGAGACGCAATGTCAGATGTGGCGTACTAAACGCACCCTCGCTTTCGGGAAACAATGTGGCGCGTTGGACCGCTTTCTTCCGTCGCTTCCAGTTTGAACTGTGACTAGCAAAACTGTATTTAGTAATAGGAACATTTTCACATTGATGCAAAGAAAACTAGATATTAACGAACGGCGAATGAGACCGTTTCCTAGCAACAGCCACGCTGTGCATTACGCACTCGTGGGAAGCCAATGAAATATTTCATGTGAGGCTCTAACTGTCGGCCTTCACTTTCCAATACTTAGGCACTGCCCCGGTGGTACCGACGCATACATACTGAAACGTCTTTGGATCGTCAGTGAGTACTTCATATTAGAAATTTCGTGTTCGCCCTGATGTGCATTAAAGGGCCAATTTATCAGAGAAAGTCAGTTCTGCGCCTAGTTACAGTATGTCACCCTAGCAGCGCCAGGAAATCGGGTTCAGTGGTGCTCGCGTTGCACTCGGCGTTGAGCGCCTGCAGCGCTATCGCCTTCGGCCTCTGGCGCCAGGAGGGAAGGCGACACATGATGGCGCAAGCAGCGCGTAGCAGAAGGCGGTGGTGGTGTGTCGGTCAGCATGGTTGCTTCCCAAGTAGCTGCTCCGGGTTCGAAGGCCGGACATCGCACGGAAGTTGTCTCCTTTACGCAGGAGAGTGTTTTTAACGGTACAAATGGTTTCCCTTCTCCCTTCGTAGGCTAGTGCGGATTACGATTCACAGCATCGTGTGTCTCCATGTGTCGACTTGTCTCGACTTTGCTCGGCTGACGCGAAAGCTGACGCTTGCAAATGGGCGTATATGTAGAGGACAGGCGCTAGAAACGACTGGGAGAGTCCACATCGACAAACACACAACGGACCCTTTCATTTGACTGTGGCCGCACGTTCGCGCCTTTGCGTACCGAGAGCAAGAGGGGGGTCAGCGAGCTGGACCGTACCATTACCGCACAGCAGCACCAAAAACTAAGGAAAAAGGCAAAACTGAAGAAACCAACACACGCGGACTTCCTAGTTCGTCACCCAGCCGAGCACTAACCATGGCCAACGCTGCCTAATTTCGGTAATCGGACATGAACCCGTGTCGTTGGCACGGCATACAAGTTGGCGAGAATGTTGGCAGACGTGCGGACGTCTTAGTCCGTGTACAGATCACTTGGGATTTGCCTGACAGTCTCTCGCGTTGCCTTTTAGGGAAGGAAAATGGAATAGCCCTGAGCCACAACACAACGACCACGGAAACGTCCGTGAGAAGAGCTAAAACCCGGCACGAGGAAACTATGTTCCGCTATTTGTTTTCGGCCGCTCGGGCTATCGGACGTGCGACGCCCGCACTGCTGTCACTGTCGTCTCTAGTAAAATCTCCACGGCGTGTTTCTGCGTAATTTACTTGTTCTATAAGATCAAGGGAGTACGTTAGTTTCAGAATGTTTAAAAAGCATTGTCAGATGTGGGGTTCGAACCCACGCTCCCTTACGGGAAGCAGAGCTTAAATCTGGCGCCTTAGACCGCTCGGCCAATCTGACGCGCAAGACAAGCGCTCCAGTGACTTCCATCTCTAGCAAGACCTCAGGAACCTCACTCCGAAATCTGTTTCTTTTTTCGGTAGGATGGAATTATGTCAGTTTCAGAATATGTGAGACGCAATGTCAGATGTGGCGTACTAAACGCACCCTCGCTTTCGGGAAACAATGTGGCGCGTTGGACCGCTTTCTTCCGTCGCTTCCAGTTTGAACTGTGACTAGCAAAACTGTATTTAGTAATAGGAACATTTTCACATTGATGCAAAGAAAACTAGATATTAACGAACGGCGAATGAGACCGTTTCCTAGCAACAGCCACGCTGTGCATTACGCACTCGTGGGAAGCCAATGAAATATTTCATGTGAGGCTCTAACTGTCGGCCTTCACTTTCCAATACTTAGGCACTGCCCCGGTGGTACCGACGCATACATACTGAAACGTCTTTGGATCGTCAGTGAGTACTTCATATTAGAAATTTCGTGTTCGCCCTGATGTGCATTAAAGGGCCAATTTATCAGAGAAAGTCAGTTCTGCGCCTAGTTACAGTATGTCACCCTAGCAGCGCCAGGAAATCGGGTTCAGTGGTGCTCGCGTTGCACTCGGCGTTGAGCGCCTGCAGCGCTATCGCCTTCGGCCTCTGGCGCCAGGAGGGAAGGCGACACATGATGGCGCAAGCAGCGCGTAGCAGAAGGCGGTGGTGGTGTGTCGGTCAGCATGGTTGCTTCCCAAGTAGCTGCTCCGGGTTCGAAGGCCGGACATCGCACGGAAGTTGTCTCCTTTACGCAGGAGAGTGTTTTCAACGGTACAAATGGTTTCCCTTCTCCCTTCGTAGGCTAGTGCGGATTACGATTCACAGCATCGTGTGTCTCCATGTGTCGACTTGTCTCGACTTTGCTCGGCTGACGCGAAAGCTGACGCTTGCAAATGGGCGTATATGTAGAGGACAGGCGCTAGAAACGACTGGGAGAGTCCACATCGACAAACACACAACGGACCCTTTCATTTGACTGTGGCCGCACGTTCGCGCCTTTGCGTACCGAGAGCAAGAGGGGGGTCAGCGAGCTGGACCGTACCATTACCGCACAGCAGCACCAAAAACTAAGGAAAAAGGCAAAACTGAAGAAACCAACACACGCGGACTTCCTAGTTCGTCACCCAGCCGAGCACTAACCATGGCCAACGCTGCCTAATTTCGGTAATCGGACATGAACCCGTGTCGTTGGCACGGCATACAAGTTGGCGAGAATGTTGGCAGACGTGCGGACGTCTTAGTCCGTGTACAGATCACTTGGGATTTGCCTGACAGTCTCTCGCGTTGCCTTTTAGGGAAGGAAAATGGAATAGCCCTGAGCCACAACACAACGACCACGGAAACGTCCGTGAGAAGAGCTAAAACCCGGCACGAGGAAACTATGTTCCGCTATTTGTTTTCGGCCGCTCGGGCTATCGGACGTGCGACGCCCGCACTGCTGTCACTGTCGTCTCTAGTAAAATCTCCACGGCGTGTTTCTGCGTAATTTACTTGTTCTATAAGATCAAGGGAGTACGTTAGTTTCAGAATGTTTAAAAAGCATTGTCAGATGTGGGGTTCGAACCCACGCTCCCTTACGGGAAGCAGAGCTTAAATCTGGCGACTTAGACCGCTCGGCCAATCTGACGCGCAAGACAAGCGCTCCAGTGACTTCCATCTCTAGCAAGACCTCAGGAACCTCACTCCGAAATCTGTTTCTTTTTTCGGTAGGATGGAATTATGTCAGTTTCAGAATATGTGAGACGCAATGTCAGATGTGGCGTACTAAACGCACCCTCGCTTTCGGGAAACAATGTGGCGCGTTGGACCGCTTTCTTCCGTCGCTTCCAGTTTGAACTGTGACTAGCAAAACTGTATTTAGTAATAGGAACATTTTCACATTGATGCAAAGAAAACTAGATATTAACGAACGGCGAATGAGACCGTTTCCTAGCAACAGCCACGCTGTGCATTACGCACTCGTGGGAAGCCAATGAAATATTTCATGTGAGGCTCTAACTGTCGGCCTTCACTTTCCAATACTTAGGCACTGCCCCGGTGGTACCGACGCATACATACTGAAACGTCTTTGGATCGTCAGTGAGTACTTCATATTAGAAATTTCGTGTTCGCCCTGATGTGCATTAAAGGGCCAATTTATCAGAGAAAGTCAGTTCTGCGCCTAGTTACAGTATGTCACCCTAGCAGCGCCAGGAAATCGGGTTCAGTGGTGCTCGCGTTGCACTCGGCGTTGAGCGCCTGCAGCGCTATCGCCTTCGGCCTCTGGCGCCAGGAGGGAAGGCGACACATGATGGCGCAAGCAGCGCGTAGCAGAAGGCGGTGGTGGTGTGTCGGTCAGCATGGTTGCTTCCCAAGTAGCTGCTCCGGGTTCGAAGGCCGGACATCGCACGGAAGTTGTCTCCTTTACGCAGGAGAGTGTTTTCAACGGTACAAATGGTTTCCCTTCTCCCTTCGTAGGCTAGTGCGGATTACGATTCACAGCATCGTGTGTCTCCATGTGTCGACTTGTCTCGACTTTGCTCGGCTGACGCGAAAGCTGACGCTTGCAAATGGGCGTATATGTAGAGGACAGGCGCTAGAAACGACTGGGAGAGTCCACATCGACAAACACACAACGGACCCTTTCATTTGACTGTGGCCGCACGTTCGCGCCTTTGCGTACCGAGAGCAAGAGGGGGGTCAGCGAGCTGGACCGTACCATTACCGCACAGCAGCACCAAAAACTAAGGAAAAAGGCAAAACTGAAGAAACCAACACACGCGGACTTCCTAGTTCGTCACCCAGCCGAGCACTAACCATGGCCAACGCTGCCTAATTTCGGTAATCGGACATGAACCCGTGTCGTTGGCACGGCATACAAGTTGGCGAGAATGTTGGCAGACGTGCGGACGTCTTAGTCCGTGTACAGATCACTTGGGATTTGCCTGACAGTCTCTCGCGTTGCCTTTTAGGGAAGGAAAATGGAATAGCCCTGAGCCACAACACAACGACCACGGAAACGTCCGTGAGAAGAGCTAAAACCCGGCACGAGGAAACTATGTTCCGCTATTTGTTTTCGGCCGCTCGGGCTATCGGACGTGCGACGCCCGCACTGCTGTCACTGTCGTCTCTAGTAAAATCTCCACGGCGTGTTTCTGCGTAATTTACTTGTTCTATAAGATCAAGGGAGTACGTTAGTTTCAGAATGTTTAAAAAGCATTGTCAGATGTGGGGTTCGAACCCACGCTCCCTTACGGGAAGCAGAGCTTAAATCTGGCGACTTAGACCGCTCGGCCAATCTGACGCGCAAGACAAGCGCTCCAGTGACTTCCATCTCTAGCAAGACCTCAGGAACCTCACTCCGAAATCTGTTTCTTTTTTCGGTAGGATGGAATTATGTCAGTTTCAGAATATGTGAGACGCAATGTCAGATGTGGCGTACTAAACGCACCCTCGCTTTCGGGAAACAATGTGGCGCGTTGGACCGCTTTCTTCCGTCGCTTCCAGTTTGAACTGTGACTAGCAAAACTGTATTTAGTAATAGGAACATTTTCACATTGATGCAAAGAAAACTAGATATTAACGAACGGCGAATGAGACCGTTTCCTAGCAACAGCCACGCTGTGCATTACGCACTCGTGGGAAGCCAATGAAATATTTCATGTGAGGCTCTAACTGTCGGCCTTCACTTTCCAATACTTAGGCACTGCCCCGGTGGTACCGACGCATACATACTGAAACGTCTTTGGATCGTCAGTGAGTACTTCATATTAGAAATTTCGTGTTCGCCCTGATGTGCATTAAAGGGCCAATTTATCAGAGAAAGTCAGTTCTGCGCCTAGTTACAGTATGTCACCCTAGCAGCGCCAGGAAATCGGGTTCAGTGGTGCTCGCGTTGCACTCGGCGTTGAGCGCCTGCAGCGCTATCGCCTTCGGCCTCTGGCGCCAGGAGGGAAGGCGACACATGATGGCGCAAGCAGCGCGTAGCAGAAGGCGGTGGTGGTGTGTCGGTCAGCATGGTTGCTTCCCAAGTAGCTGCTCCGGGTTCGAAGGCCGGACATCGCACGGAAGTTGTCTCCTTTACGCAGGAGAGTGTTTTCAACGGTACAAATGGTTTCCCTTCTCCCTTCGTAGGCTAGTGCGGATTACGATTCACAGCATCGTGTGTCTCCATGTGTCGACTTGTCTCGACTTTGCTCGGCTGACGCGAAAGCTGACGCTTGCAAATGGGCGTATATGTAGAGGACAGGCGCTAGAAACGACTGGGAGAGTCCACATCGACAAACACACAACGGACCCTTTCATTTGACTGTGGCCGCACGTTCGCGCCTTTGCGTACCGAGAGCAAGAGGGGGGTCAGCGAGCTGGACCGTACCATTACCGCACAGCAGCACCAAAAACTAAGGAAAAAGGCAAAACTGAAGAAACCAACACACGCGGACTTCCTAGTTCGTCACCCAGCCGAGCACTAACCATGGCCAACGCTGCCTAATTTCGGTAATCGGACATGAACCCATGTCGTTGGCACGGCATACAAGTTGGCGAGAATGTTGGCAGACGTGCGGACGTCTTAGTCCGTGTACAGATCACTTGGGATTTGCCTGACAGTCTCTCGCGTTGCCTTTTAGGGAAGGAAAATGGAATAGCCCTGAGCCACAACACAACGACCACGGAAACGTCCGTGAGAAGAGCTAAAACCCGGCACGAGGAAACTATGTTCCGCTATTTGTTTTCGGCCGCTCGGGCTATCGGACGTGCGACGCCCGCACTGCTGTCACTGTCGTCTCTAGTAAAATCTCCACGGCGTGTTTCTGCGTAATTTACTTGTTCCATAAGATCAAGGGAGTACGTTAGTTTCAGAATGTTTAAAAAGCATTGTCAGATGTGGGGTTCGAACCCACGCTCCCTTACGGGAAGCAGAGCTTAAATCTGGCGCCCTAGACCGCTCGGCCAATCTGACGCGCAAGACAAGCGCTCCAGTGACTTCCATCTCTAGCAAGACCTCAGGAACCTCACTCCGAAATCTGTTTCTTTTTTCGGTAGGATGGAATTATGTCAGTTTCAGAATATGTGAGACGCAATGTCAGATGTGGCGTACTAAACGCACCCTCGCTTTCGGGAAACAATGTGGCGCGTTGGACCGCTTTCTTCCGTCGCTTCCAGTTTGAACTGTGACTAGCAAAACTGTATTTAGTAATAGGAACATTTTCACATTGATGCAAAGAAAACTAGATATTAACGAACGGCGAATGAGACCGTTTCCTAGCAACAGCCACGCTGTGCATTACGCACTCGTGGGAAGCCAATGAAATATTTCATGTGAGGCTCTAACTGTCGGCCTTCACTTTCCAATACTTAGGCACTGCCCCGGTGGTACCGACGCATACATACTGAAACGTCTTTGGATCGTCAGTGAGTACTTCATATTAGAAATTTCGTGTTCGCCCTGATGTGCATTAAAGGGCCAATTTATCAGAGAAAGTCAGTTCTGCGCCTAGTTACAGTATGTCACCCTAGCAGCGCCAGGAAATCGGGTTCAGTGGTGCTCGCGTTGCACTCGGCGTTGAGCGCCTGCAGCGCTATCGCCTTCGGCCTCTGGCGCCAGGAGGGAAGGCGACACATGATGGCGCAAGCAGCGCGTAGCAGAAGGCGGTGGTGGTGTGTCGGTCAGCATGGTTGCTTCCCAAGTAGCTGCTCCGGGTTCGAAGGCCGGACATCGCACGGAAGTTGTCTCCTTTACGCAGGAGAGTGTTTTCAACGGTACAAATGGTTTCCCTTCTCCCTTCGTAGGCTAGTGCGGATTACGATTCACAGCATCGTGTGTCTCCATGTGTCGACTTGTCTCGACTTTGCTCGGCTGACGCGAAAGCTGACGCTTGCAAATGGGCGTATATGTAGAGGACAGGCGCTAGAAACGACTGGGAGAGTCCACATCGACAAACACACAACGGACCCTTTCATTTGACTGTGGCCGCACGTTCGCGCCTTTGCGTACCGAGAGCAAGAGGGGGGTCAGCGAGCTGGACCGTACCATTACCGCACAGCAGCACCAAAAACTAAGGAAAAAGGCAAAACTGAAGAAACCAACACACGCGGACTTCCTAGTTCGTCACCCAGCCGAGCACTAACCATGGCCAACGCTGCCTAATTTCGGTAATCGGACATGAACCCGTGTCGTTGGCACGGCATACAAGTTGGCGAGAATGTTGGCAGACGTGCGGACGTCTTAGTCCGTGTACAGATCACTTGGGATTTGCCTGACAGTCTCTCGCGTTGCCTTTTAGGGAAGGAAAATGGAATAGCCCTGAGCCACAACACAACGACCACGGAAACGTCCGTGAGAAGAGCTAAAACCCGGCACGAGGAAACTATGTTCCGCTATTTGTTTTCGGCCGCTCGGGCTATCGGACGTGCGACGCCCGCACTGCTGTCACTGTCGTCTCTAGTAAAATCTCCACGGCGTGTTTCTGCGTAATTTACTTGTTCTATAAGATCAAGGGAGTACGTTAGTTTCAGAATGTTTAAAAAGCATTGTCAGATGTGGGGTTCGAACCCACGCTCCCTTACGGGAAGCAGAGCTTAAATCTGGCGCCTTAGACCGCTCGGCCAATCTGACGCGCAAGACAAGCGCTCCAGTGACTTCCATCTCTAGCAAGACCTCAGGAACCTCACTCCGAAATCTGTTTCTTTTTTCGGTAGGATGGAATTATGTCAGTTTCAGAATATGTGAGACGCAATGTCAGATGTGGCGTACTAAACGCACCCTCGCTTTCGGGAAACAATGTGGCGCGTTGGACCGCTTTCTTCCGTCGCTTCCAGTTTGAACTGTGACTAGCAAAACTGTATTTAGTAATAGGAACATTTTCACATTGATGCAAAGAAAACTAGATATTAACGAACGGCGAATGAGACCGTTTCCTAGCAACAGCCACGCTGTGCATTACGCACTCGTGGGAAGCCAATGAAATATTTCATGTGAGGCTCTAACTGTCGGCCTTCACTTTCCAATACTTAGGCACTGCCCCGGTGGTACCGACGCATACATACTGAAACGTCTTTGGATCGTCAGTGAGTACTTCATATTAGAAATTTCGTGTTCGCCCTGATGTGCATTAAAGGGCCAATTTATCAGAGAAAGTCAGTTCTGCGCCTAGTTACAGTATGTCACCCTAGCAGCGCCAGGAAATCGGGTTCAGTGGTGCTCGCGTTGCACTCGGCGTTGAGCGCCTGCAGCGCTATCGCCTTCGGCCTCTGGCGCCAGGAGGGAAGGCGACACATGATGGCGCAAGCAGCGCGTAGCAGAAGGCGGTGGTGGTGTGTCGGTCAGCATGGTTGCTTCCCAAGTAGCTGCTCCGGGTTCGAAGGCCGGACATCGCACGGAAGTTGTCTCCTTTACGCAGGAGAGTGTTTTCAACGGTACAAATGGTTTCCCTTCTCCCTTCGTAGGCTAGTGCGGATTACGATTCACAGCATCGTGTGTCTCCATGTGTCGACTTGTCTCGACTTTGCTCGGCTGACGCGAAAGCTGACGCTTGCAAATGGGCGTATATGTAGAGGACAGGCGCTAGAAACGACTGGGAGAGTCCACATCGACAAACACACAACGGACCCTTTCATTTGACTGTGGCCGCACGTTCGCGCCTTTGCGTACCGAGAGCAAGAGGGGGGTCAGCGAGCTGGACCGTACCATTACCGCACAGCAGCACCAAAAACTAAGGAAAAAGGCAAAACTGAAGAAACCAACACACGCGGACTTCCTAGTTCGTCACCCAGCCGAGCACTAACCATGGCCAACGCTGCCTAATTTCGGTAATCGGACATGAACCCGTGTCGTTGGCACGGCATACAAGTTGGCGAGAATGTTGGCAGACGTGCGGACGTCTTAGTCCGTGTACAGATCACTTGGGATTTGCCTGACAGTCTCTCGCGTTGCCTTTTAGGGAAGGAAAATGGAATAGCCCTGAGCCACAACACAACGACCACGGAAACGTCCGTGAGAAGAGCTAAAACCCGGCACGAGGAAACTATGTTCCGCTATTTGTTTTCGGCCGCTCGGGCTATCGGACGTGCGACGCCCGCACTGCTGTCACTGTCGTCTCTAGTAAAATCTCCACGGCGTGTTTCTGCGTAATTTACTTGTTCTATAAGATCAAGGGAGTACGTTAGTTTCAGAATGTTTAAAAAGCATTGTCAGATGTGGGGTTCGAACCCACGCTCCCTTACGGGAAGCAGAGCTTAAATCTGGCGACTTAGACCGCTCGGCCAATCTGACGCGCAAGACAAGCGCTCCAGTGACTTCCATCTCTAGCAAGACCTCAGGAACCTCACTCCGAAATCTGTTTCTTTTTTCGGTAGGATGGAATTATGTCAGTTTCAGAATATGTGAGACGCAATGTCAGATGTGGCGTACTAAACGCACCCTCGCTTTCGGGAAACAATGTGGCGCGTTGGACCGCTTTCTTCCGTCGCTTCCAGTTTGAACTGTGACTAGCAAAACTGTATTTAGTAATAGGAACATTTTCACATTGATGCAAAGAAAACTAGATATTAACGAACGGCGAATGAGACCGTTTCCTAGCAACAGCCACGCTGTGCATTACGCACTCGTGGGAAGCCAATGAAATATTTCATGTGAGGCTCTAACTGTCGGCCTTCACTTTCCAATACTTAGGCACTGCCCCGGTGGTACCGACGCATACATACTGAAACGTCTTTGGATCGTCAGTGAGTACTTCATATTAGAAATTTCGTGTTCGCCCTGATGTGCATTAAAGGGCCAATTTATCAGAGAAAGTCAGTTCTGCGCCTAGTTACAGTATGTCACCCTAGCAGCGCCAGGAAATCGGGTTCAGTGGTGCTCGCGTTGCACTCGGCGTTGAGCGCCTGCAGCGCTATCGCCTTCGGCCTCTGGCGCCAGGAGGGAAGGCGACACATGATGGCGCAAGCAGCGCGTAGCAGAAGGCGGTGGTGGTGTGTCGGTCAGCATGGTTGCTTCCCAAGTAGCTGCTCCGGGTTCGAAGGCCGGACATCGCACGGAAGTTGTCTCCTTTACGCAGGAGAGTGTTTTCAACGGTACAAATGGTTTCCCTTCTCCCTTCGTAGGCTAGTGCGGATTACGATTCACAGCATCGTGTGTCTCCATGTGTCGACTTGTCTCGACTTTGCTCGGCTGACGCGAAAGCTGACGCTTGCAAATGGGCGTATATGTAGAGGACAGGCGCTAGAAACGACTGGGAGAGTCCACATCGACAAACACACAACGGACCCTTTCATTTGACTGTGGCCGCACGTTCGCGCCTTTGCGTACCGAGAGCAAGAGGGGGGTCAGCGAGCTGGACCGTACCATTACCGCACAGCAGCACCAAAAACTAAGGAAAAAGGCAAAACTGAAGAAACCAACACACGCGGACTTCCTAGTTCGTCACCCAGCCGAGCACTAACCATGGCCAACGCTGCCTAATTTCGGTAATCGGACATGAACCCGTGTCGTTGGCACGGCATACAAGTTGGCGAGAATGTTGGCAGACGTGCGGACGTCTTAGTCCGTGTACAGATCACTTGGGATTTGCCTGACAGTCTCTCGCGTTGCCTTTTAGGGAAGGAAAATGGAATAGCCCTGAGCCACAACACAACGACCACGGAAACGTCCGTGAGAAGAGCTAAAACCCGGCACGAGGAAACTATGTTCCGCTATTTGTTTTCGGCCGCTCGGGCTATCGGACGTGCGACGCCCGCACTGCTGTCACTGTCGTCTCTAGTAAAATCTCCACGGCGTGTTTCTGCGTAATTTACTTGTTCTATAAGATCAAGGGAGTACGTTAGTTTCAGAATGTTTAAAAAGCATTGTCAGATGTGGGGTTCGAACCCACGCTCCCTTACGGGAAGCAGAGCTTAAATCTGGCGACTTAGACCGCTCGGCCAATCTGACGCGCAAGACAAGCGCTCCAGTGACTTCCATCTCTAGCAAGACCTCAGGAACCTCACTCCGAAATCTGTTTCTTTTTTCGGTAGGATGGAATTATGTCAGTTTCAGAATATGTGAGACGCAATGTCAGATGTGGCGTACTAAACGCACCCTCGCTTTCGGGAAACAATGTGGCGCGTTGGACCGCTTTCTTCCGTCGCTTCCAGTTTGAACTGTGACTAGCAAAACTGTATTTAGTAATAGGAACATTTTCACATTGATGCAAAGAAAACTAGATATTAACGAACGGCGAATGAGACCGTTTCCTAGCAACAGCCACGCTGTGCATTACGCACTCGTGGGAAGCCAATGAAATATTTCATGTGAGGCTCTAACTGTCGGCCTTCACTTTCCAATACTTAGGCACTGCCCCGGTGGTACCGACGCATACATACTGAAACGTCTTTGGATCGTCAGTGAGTACTTCATATTAGAAATTTCGTGTTCGCCCTGATGTGCATTAAAGGGCCAATTTATCAGAGAAAGTCAGTTCTGCGCCTAGTTACAGTATGTCACCCTAGCAGCGCCAGGAAATCGGGTTCAGTGGTGCTCGCGTTGCACTCGGCGTTGAGCGCCTGCAGCGCTATCGCCTTCGGCCTCTGGCGCCAGGAGGGAAGGCGACACATGATGGCGCAAGCAGCGCGTAGCAGAAGGCGGTGGTGGTGTGTCGGTCAGCATGGTTGCTTCCCAAGTAGCTGCTCCGGGTTCGAAGGCCGGACATCGCACGGAAGTTGTCTCCTTTACGCAGGAGAGTGTTTTCAACGGTACAAATGGTTTCCCTTCTCCCTTCGTAGGCTAGTGCGGATTACGATTCACAGCATCGTGTGTCTCCATGTGTCGACTTGTCTCGACTTTGCTCGGCTGACGCGAAAGCTGACGCTTGCAAATGGGCGTATATGTAGAGGACAGGCGCTAGAAACGACTGGGAGAGTCCACATCGACAAACACACAACGGACCCTTTCATTTGACTGTGGCCGCACGTTCGCGCCTTTGCGTACCGAGAGCAAGAGGGGGGTCAGCGAGCTGGACCGTACCATTACCGCACAGCAGCACCAAAAACTAAGGAAAAAGGCAAAACTGAAGAAACCAACACACGCGGACTTCCTAGTTCGTCACCCAGCCGAGCACTAACCATGGCCAACGCTGCCTAATTTCGGTAATCGGACATGAACCCGTGTCGTTGGCACGGCATACAAGTTGGCGAGAATGTTGGCAGACGTGCGGACGTCTTAGTCCGTGTACAGATCACTTGGGATTTGCCTGACAGTCTCTCGCGTTGCCTTTTAGGGAAGGAAAATGGAATAGCCCTGAGCCACAACACAACGACCACGGAAACGTCCGTGAGAAGAGCTAAAACCCGGCACGAGGAAACTATGTTCCGCTATTTGTTTTCGGCCGCTCGGGCTATCGGACGTGCGACGCCCGCACTGCTGTCACTGTCGTCTCTAGTAAAATCTCCACGGCGTGTTTCTGCGTAATTTACTTGTTCTATAAGATCAAGGGAGTACGTTAGTTTCAGAATGTTTAAAAAGCATTGTCAGATGTGGGGTTCGAACCCACGCTCCCTTACGGGAAGCAGAGCTTAAATCTGGCGACTTAGACCGCTCGGCCAATCTGACGCGCAAGACAAGCGCTCCAGTGACTTCCATCTCTAGCAAGACCTCAGGAACCTCACTCCGAAATCTGTTTCTTTTTTCGGTAGGATGGAATTATGTCAGTTTCAGAATATGTGAGACGCAATGTCAGATGTGGCGTACTAAACGCACCCTCGCTTTCGGGAAACAATGTGGCGCGTTGGACCGCTTTCTTCCGTCGCTTCCAGTTTGAACTGTGACTAGCAAAACTGTATTTAGTAATAGGAACATTTTCACATTGATGCAAAGAAAACTAGATATTAACGAACGGCGAATGAGACCGTTTCCTAGCAACAGCCACGCTGTGCATTACGCACTCGTGGGAAGCCAATGAAATATTTCATGTGAGGCTCTAACTGTCGGCCTTCACTTTCCAATACTTAGGCACTGCCCCGGTGGTACCGACGCATACATACTGAAACGTCTTTGGATCGTCAGTGAGTACTTCATATTAGAAATTTCGTGTTCGCCCTGATGTGCATTAAAGGGCCAATTTATCAGAGAAAGTCAGTTCTGCGCCTAGTTACAGTATGTCACCCTAGCAGCGCCAGGAAATCGGGTTCAGTGGTGCTCGCGTTGCACTCGGCGTTGAGCGCCTGCAGCGCTATCGCCTTCGGCCTCTGGCGCCAGGAGGGAAGGCGACACATGATGGCGCAAGCAGCGCGTAGCAGAAGGCGGTGGTGGTGTGTCGGTCAGCATGGTTGCTTCCCAAGTAGCTGCTCCGGGTTCGAAGGCCGGACATCGCACGGAAGTTGTCTCCTTTACGCAGGAGAGTGTTTTCAACGGTACAAATGGTTTCCCTTCTCCCTTCGTAGGCTAGTGCGGATTACGATTCACAGCATCGTGTGTCTCCATGTGTCGACTTGTCTCGACTTTGCTCGGCTGACGCGAAAGCTGACGCTTGCAAATGGGCGTATATGTAGAGGACAGGCGCTAGAAACGACTGGGAGAGTCCACATCGACAAACACACAACGGACCCTTTCATTTGACTGTGGCCGCACGTTCGCGCCTTTGCGTACCGAGAGCAAGAGGGGGGTCAGCGAGCTGGACCGTACCATTACCGCACAGCAGCACCAAAAACTAAGGAAAAAGGCAAAACTGAAGAAACCAACACACGCGGACTTCCTAGTTCGTCACCCAGCCGAGCACTAACCATGGCCAACGCTGCCTAATTTCGGTAATCGGACATGAACCCGTGTCGTTGGCACGGCATACAAGTTGGCGAGAATGTTGGCAGACGTGCGGACGTCTTAGTCCGTGTACAGATCACTTGGGATTTGCCTGACAGTCTCTCGCGTTGCCTTTTAGGGAAGGAAAATGGAATAGCCCTGAGCCACAACACAACGACCACGGAAACGTCCGTGAGAAGAGCTAAAACCCGGCACGAGGAAACTATGTTCCGCTATTTGTTTTCGGCCGCTCGGGCTATCGGACGTGCGACGCCCGCACTGCTGTCACTGTCGTCTCTAGTAAAATCTCCACGGCGTGTTTCTGCGTAATTTACTTGTTCTATAAGATCAAGGGAGTACGTTAGTTTCAGAATGTTTAAAAAGCATTGTCAGATGTGGGGTTCGAACCCACGCTCCCTTACGGGAAGCAGAGCTTAAATCTGGCGCCTTAGACCGCTCGGCCAATCTGACGCGCAAGACAAGCGCTCCAGTGACTTCCATCTCTAGCAAGACCTCAGGAACCTCACTCCGAAATCTGTTTCTTTTTTCGGTAGGATGGAATTATGTCAGTTTCAGAATATGTGAGACGCAATGTCAGATGTGGCGTACTAAACGCACCCTCGCTTTCGGGAAACAATGTGGCGCGTTGGACCGCTTTCTTCCGTCGCTTCCAGTTTGAACTGTGACTAGCAAAACTGTATTTAGTAATAGGAACATTTTCACATTGATGCAAAGAAAACTAGATATTAACGAACGGCGAATGAGACCGTTTCCTAGCAACAGCCACGCTGTGCATTACGCACTCGTGGGAAGCCAATGAAATATTTCATGTGAGGCTCTAACTGTCGGCCTTCACTTTCCAATACTTAGGCACTGCCCCGGTGGTACCGACGCATACATACTGAAACGTCTTTGGATCGTCAGTGAGTACTTCATATTAGAAATTTCGTGTTCGCCCTGATGTGCATTAAAGGGCCAATTTATCAGAGAAAGTCAGTTCTGCGCCTAGTTACAGTATGTCACCCTAGCAGCGCCAGGAAATCGGGTTCAGTGGTGCTCGCGTTGCACTCGGCGTTGAGCGCCTGCAGCGCTATCGCCTTCGGCCTCTGGCGCCAGGAGGGAAGGCGACACATGATGGCGCAAGCAGCGCGTAGCAGAAGGCGGTGGTGGTGTGTCGGTCAGCATGGTTGCTTCCCAAGTAGCTGCTCCGGGTTCGAAGGCCGGACATCGCACGGAAGTTGTCTCCTTTACGCAGGAGAGTGTTTTCAACGGTACAAATGGTTTCCCTTCTCCCTTCGTAGGCTAGTGCGGATTACGATTCACAGCATCGTGTGTCTCCATGTGTCGACTTGTCTCGACTTTGCTCGGCTGACGCGAAAGCTGACGCTTGCAAATGGGCGTATATGTAGAGGACAGGCGCTAGAAACGACTGGGAGAGTCCACATCGACAAACACACAACGGACCCTTTCATTTGACTGTGGCCGCACGTTCGCGCCTTTGCGTACCGAGAGCAAGAGGGGGGTCAGCGAGCTGGACCGTACCATTACCGCACAGCAGCACCAAAAACTAAGGAAAAAGGCAAAACTGAAGAAACCAACACACGCGGACTTCCTAGTTCGTCACCCAGCCGAGCACTAACCATGGCCAACGCTGCCTAATTTCGGTAATCGGACATGAACCCGTGTCGTTGGCACGGCATACAAGTTGGCGAGAATGTTGGCAGACGTGCGGACGTCTTAGTCCGTGTACAGATCACTTGGGATTTGCCTGACAGTCTCTCGCGTTGCCTTTTAGGGAAGGAAAATGGAATAACCCTGAGCCACAACACAACGACCACGGAAACGTCCGTGAGAAGAGCTAAAACCCGGCACGAGGAAACTATGTTCCGCTATTTGTTTTCGGCCTCTCGGGCTATCGGACGTGCGACGCCCGCACTGCTGTCACTGTCGTCTCTAGTAAAATCTCCACGGCGTGTTTCTGCGTAATTTACTTGTTCTATAAGATCAAGGGAGTACGTTAGTTTCAGAATGTTTAAAAAGCATTGTCAGATGTGGGGTTCGAACCCACGCTCCCTTACGGGAAGCAGAGCTTAAATCTGGCGCCCTAGACCGCTCGGCCAATCTGACGCGCAAGACAAGCGCTCCAGTGACTTCCATCTCTAGCAAGACCTCAGGAACCTCACTCCGAAATCTGTTTCTTTTTTCGGTAGGATGGAATTATGTCAGTTTCAGAATATGTGAGACGCAATGTCAGATGTGGCGTACTAAACGCACCCTCGCTTTCGGGAAACAATGTGGCGCGTTGGACCGCTTTCTTCCGTCGCTTCCAGTTTGAACTGTGACTAGCAAAACTGTATTTAGTAATAGGAACATTTTCACATTGATGCAAAGAAAACTAGATATTAACGAACGGCGAATGAGACCGTTTCCTAGCAACAGCCACGCTGTGCATTACGCACTCGTGGGAAGCCAATGAAATATTTCATGTGAGGCTCTAACTGTCGGCCTTCACTTTCCAATACTTAGGCACTGCCCCGGTGGTACCGACGCATACATACTGAAACGTCTTTGGATCGTCAGTGAGTACTTCATATTAGAAATTTCGTGTTCGCCCTGATGTGCATTAAAGGGCCAATTTATCAGAGAAAGTCAGTTCTGCGCCTAGTTACAGTATGTCACCCTAGCAGCGCCAGGAAATCGGGTTCAGTGGTGCTCGCGTTGCACTCGGCGTTGAGCGCCTGCAGCGCTATCGCCTTCGGCCTCTGGCGCCAGGAGGGAAGGCGACACATGATGGCGCAAGCAGCGCGTAGCAGAAGGCGGTGGTGGTGTGTCGGTCAGCATGGTTGCTTCCCAAGTAGCTGCTCCGGGTTCGAAGGCCGGACATCGCACGGAAGTTGTCTCCTTTACGCAGGAGAGTGTTTTCAACGGTACAAATGGTTTCCCTTCTCCCTTCGTAGGCTAGTGCGGATTACGATTCACAGCATCGTGTGTCTCCATGTGTCGACTTGTCTCGACTTTGCTCGGCTGACGCGAAAGCTGACGCTTGCAAATGGGCGTATATGTAGAGGACAGGCGCTAGAAACGACTGGGAGAGTCCACATCGACAAACACACAACGGACCCTTTCATTTGACTGTGGCCGCACGTTCGCGCCTTTGCGTACCGAGAGCAAGAGGGGGGTCAGCGAGCTGGACCGTACCATTACCGCACAGCAGCACCAAAAACTAAGGAAAAAGGCAAAACTGAAGAAACCAACACACGCGGACTTCCTAGTTCGTCACCCAGCCGAGCACTAACCATGGCCAACGCTGCCTAATTTCGGTAATCGGACATGAACCCGTGTCGTTGGCACGGCATACAAGTTGGCGAGAATGTTGGCAGACGTGCGGACGTCTTAGTCCGTGTACAGATCACTTGGGATTTGCCTGACAGTCTCTCGCGTTGCCTTTTAGGGAAGGAAAATGGAATAACCCTGAGCCACAACACAACGACCACGGAAACGTCCGTGAGAAGAGCTAAAACCCGGCACGAGGAAACTATGTTCCGCTATTTGTTTTCGGCCTCTCGGGCTATCGGACGTGCGACGCCCGCACTGCTGTCACTGTCGTCTCTAGTAAAATCTCCACGGCGTGTTTCTGCGTAATTTACTTGTTCTATAAGATCAAGGGAGTACGTTAGTTTCAGAATGTTTAAAAAGCATTGTCAGATGTGGGGTTCGAACCCACGCTCCCTTACGGGAAGCAGAGCTTAAATCTGGCGCCCTAGACCGCTCGGCCAATCTGACGCGCAAGACAAGCGCTCCAGTGACTTCCATCTCTAGCAAGACCTCAGGAACCTCACTCCGAAATCTGTTTCTTTTTTCGGTAGGATGGAATTATGTCAGTTTCAGAATATGTGAGACGCAATGTCAGATGTGGCGTACTAAACGCACCCTCGCTTTCGGGAAACAATGTGGCGCGTTGGACCGCTTTCTTCCGTCGCTTCCAGTTTGAACTGTGACTAGCAAAACTGTATTTAGTAATAGGAACATTTTCACATTGATGCAAAGAAAACTAGATATTAACGAACGGCGAATGAGACCGTTTCCTAGCAACAGCCACGCTGTGCATTACGCACTCGTGGGAAGCCAATGAAATATTTCATGTGAGGCTCTAACTGTCGGCCTTCACTTTCCAATACTTAGGCACTGCCCCGGTGGTACCGACGCATACATACTGAAACGTCTTTGGATCGTCAGTGAGTACTTCATATTAGAAATTTCGTGTTCGCCCTGATGTGCATTAAAGGGCCAATTTATCAGAGAAAGTCAGTTCTGCGCCTAGTTACAGTATGTCACCCTAGCAGCGCCAGGAAATCGGGTTCAGTGGTGCTCGCGTTGCACTCGGCGTTGAGCGCCTGCAGCGCTATCGCCTTCGGCCTCTGGCGCCAGGAGGGAAGGCGACACATGATGGCGCAAGCAGCGCGTAGCAGAAGGCGGTGGTGGTGTGTCGGTCAGCATGGTTGCTTCCCAAGTAGCTGCTCCGGGTTCGAAGGCCGGACATCGCACGGAAGTTGTCTCCTTTACGCAGGAGAGTGTTTTCAACGGTACAAATGGTTTCCCTTCTCCCTTCGTAGGCTAGTGCGGATTACGATTCACAGCATCGTGTGTCTCCATGTGTCGACTTGTCTCGACTTTGCTCGGCTGACGCGAAAGCTGACGCTTGCAAATGGGCGTATATGTAGAGGACAGGCGCTAGAAACGACTGGGAGAGTCCACATCGACAAACACACAACGGACCCTTTCATTTGACTGTGGCCGCACGTTCGCGCCTTTGCGTACCGAGAGCAAGAGGGGGGTCAGCGAGCTGGACCGTACCATTACCGCACAGCAGCACCAAAAACTAAGGAAAAAGGCAAAACTGAAGAAACCAACACACGCGGACTTCCTAGTTCGTCACCCAGCCGAGCACTAACCATGGCCAACGCTGCCTAATTTCGGTAATCGGACATGAACCCGTGTCGTTGGCACGGCATACAAGTTGGCGAGAATGTTGGCAGACGTGCGGACGTCTTAGTCCGTGTACAGATCACTTGGGATTTGCCTGACAGTCTCTCGCGTTGCCTTTTAGGGAAGGAAAATGGAATAACCCTGAGCCACAACACAACGACCACGGAAACGTCCGTGAGAAGAGCTAAAACCCGGCACGAGGAAACTATGTTCCGCTATTTGTTTTCGGCCTCTCGGGCTATCGGACGTGCGACGCCCGCACTGCTGTCACTGTCGTCTCTAGTAAAATCTCCACGGCGTGTTTCTGCGTAATTTACTTGTTCTATAAGATCAAGGGAGTACGTTAGTTTCAGAATGTTTAAAAAGCATTGTCAGATGTGGGGTTCGAACCCACGCTCCCTTACGGGAAGCAGAGCTTAAATCTGGCGCCCTAGACCGCTCGGCCAATCTGACGCGCAAGACAAGCGCTCCAGTGACTTCCATCTCTAGCAAGACCTCAGGAACCTCACTCCGAAATCTGTTTCTTTTTTCGGTAGGATGGAATTATGTCAGTTTCAGAATATGTGAGACGCAATGTCAGATGTGGCGTACTAAACGCACCCTCGCTTTCGGGAAACAATGTGGCGCGTTGGACCGCTTTCTTCCGTCGCTTCCAGTTTGAACTGTGACTAGCAAAACTGTATTTAGTAATAGGAACATTTTCACATTGATGCAAAGAAAACTAGATATTAACGAACGGCGAATGAGACCGTTTCCTAGCAACAGCCACGCTGTGCATTACGCACTCGTGGGAAGCCAATGAAATATTTCATGTGAGGCTCTAACTGTCGGCCTTCA
>NW_025727053.1:195000-197500 GCF_021461385.2 Schistocerca piceifrons | reverse complement strand
CAATAGTACCTCCTGTCACAGCGCACAAACAATGACATGAGTCAAAGACACAGGTCTCACACAAGCATAGAATTGGAGCGCCGCCTCTAATAAGCCAAAGGTGCATCCTGACGTGACAAATCTGATCATGTCACAAGCATTCACTTACTATAATCACTATCAACGAACCTGCCGCCCCCGCCCCCCCCCCCCCTACACCTTTCCGTACAACAACGTGTAACCTAACCTAACCTAACCTAACCTATGTTGTACCTTAACCTAACCTATGTTGTACCTTAACCTAACCTATGTTGTACCTTAACCTAACCTATGTTGTACCTTAACCTAACCTATGTTGTACCTTAACCTAACCTATGTTGTACCTTAACCTAACCTATGTTGTACCTTAACCTAACCCATGTTGTACCTTAACCTAACCCATGTTGTACCTTAACCTAACCCATGTTGTACCTTAACCTAACCCATGTTGTACCTTAACCTAACCCATGTTGTACCTCAACCTAACCCATGTTGTGCCTCAACCTAACCCATGTTGTGCCTCAACCTAACCCATGTTGTGCCTCAACCTAACCCATGTTGTGCCTCAACCTAACCCATGTTGTGCCTCAACCTAACCCATGTTGTGCCTTAACCTAACCCATGTTGTGCCTTAACCTAACCCATGTTGTGCCTTAACCTAACCCATGTTGTGCCTTAACCTAACCCATGTTGTGCCTTAACCTAACCCATGTTGTGCCTTAACCTAACCCATGTTGTGCCTTAACCTAACCCATGTTGTGCCTTAACCTAACCCATGTTGTGCCTTAACCTAACCCATGTTGTCGCCTTAACGTAACCCACGTTGTCGCCTAAACCTGCTCTGTAATTGTTATACGACTCGTTCAATTACTGTAGTGTTGCCCACCCGCAACCCTCGCAATATAGTTCGCTACTCGCACTGCCCGCACCCCTGTGTATCGCTTCATGTTAAACACCTTGCAAGTCTTGCTCACTTTCCACATGCTCCTGCTGTACACTGTAATGTGGATGGCAGCAGGACGTACATGCCGCCCCTCCCCACGTCCCCACCTTGCCCCCTGCCTTCGCAAGCTGGTTGGTGAGAAGTTTGCATGTTCAATGCCCTTCGCATGCGACGTACTCAGGCTACGTTGTGGTGCGGCCTGTGTCAACTGTCCGCTGATGTCGTACGCGTGAACCACAATCTGTACTGCACATTCGTCCTTATGTACTGAATGATACATCGTGGCACATGTGTGACCGCACAACGACTGCGCCCAAAAACGGCGGACCATACAGTGCAAATATTGTGCACGCAGCTACGTGTCGTCTCCCTATGAGAGCTGGATTGCAGTGTGGTACGCCATAGAGACGTGTGGGAGGAACGGACGCCGTGGATGGCGATCAGCATGAGCTGTCTGTTGATGTATTCGGACCTAGTCGTCTCTCCTCACACACCGTGATGGCATGGTGCACCGCGTTCCATATCTGCGACATGCTACAGAGGCCGGTTGACAGTCGTTCGAGCAATGGACATCGCATACGTACGGGGGCCACCTTCCACGTATTGTCTAGGCGTGCACATTTTGTTGCGTGTATGTGGGCAGACGTAGTGTGGCGTGACACCTGACACAGGCATGCAATAATCGTTGAAGTTGCAAATGGCGATGGACGCCTGCGTTTTCTGGTGAAGTTACGCAAATGAACAAATGGTAACCTGTTGTGGTGCGGTTGTTCTCGCTAGGGGTGAATCGGTGATGGCGACGATAGGTTGAGGTACTAACCGGTTGTTCCAGCGATACCCACCATGCCGACGAAACTGAACGGCATCTGGGTGTGAAGCGATACGCGGCGGTGGCTGGGTGGGACCGTCCCCGGCCGGTGAGGGGGCGCCTCCCGGCGTGCTGGCCGCGCGGTGCGTGGGCGCACGCGCTACAGCCGGCTGGTGGGGGCGGCCAGTGGCAGGCGCGCCGGCCGACGGACGCGGCAGGCGTCGCAGCTGCGCGCCGGCGCACCCTGCGCGCGGCGCCGTGCGGCCAAAGTAGGTCCTCGCGGGCCCGGTGCGAAGCGCGGTGGACATCTTCAGTGTGCTGGTCCGATTGAGGACTGTGTGCGTTGAGGATGCGCCGCCGCCCGGCGCTCGGCGCCGCGACGCCGTCTGCTGCTCGGTCGCCCCAGCGGTTCTCGCTGGTGGTTTGTATCGCAGCTGTGCGGATGTGTTGGCGCGTGCGCTGTGCTGGGAGAGTTCGCTTCGGCACCCAAGTGGGGCTTTTGTCCTTCTGTGGCGCTGGCGTTGGAGCTGCCGGTCACCGTAGGTGGCGCGTGTTGTCTCCCGCCGGCAATGCCACGACAGCACGCTCCCGGGCCTCTGTCGGCAGCGGCAAGCTCAGTTGGGAGCACGGGTGGTCGCACCGAAAGCGTCTACTCGCCTAACTCCGGGCGATTGCGCCTCTCTCGAACCCGACCAAGTACTTGGGACGGCGCTGCGCGCCGCCGGGACCTG
>NW_025727053.1:182500-185000 GCF_021461385.2 Schistocerca piceifrons | reverse complement strand
CACAACGACTGCGCCCAAAAACGGCGGACCATACAGTGCAAATATTGTGCACGCAGCTACGTGTCGTCTCCCTATGAGAGCTGGATTGCAGTGTGGTACGCCATAGAGACGTGTGGGAGGAACGGACGCCGTGGATGGCGATCAGCATGAGCTGTCTGTTGATGTATTCGGACCTAGTCGTCTCTCCTCACACACCGTGATGGCATGGTGCACCGCGTTCCATATCTGCGACATGCTACAGAGGCCGGTTGACAGTCGTTCGAGCAATGGACATCGCATACGTACGGGGGCCACCTTCCACGTATTGTCTAGGCGTGCACATTTTGTTGCGTGTATGTGGGCAGACGTAGTGTGGCGTGACACCTGACACAGGCATGCAATAATCGTTGAAGTTGCAAATGGCGATGGACGCCTGCGTTTTCTGGTGAAGTTACGCAAATGAACAAATGGTAACCTGTTGTGGTGCGGTTGTTCTCGCTAGGGGTGAATCGGTGATGGCGACGATAGGTTGAGGTACTAACCGGTTGTTCCAGCGATACCCACCATGCCGACGAAACTGAACGGCATCTGGGTGTGAAGCGATACGCGGCGGTGGCTGGGTGGGACCGTCCCCGGCCGGTGAGGGGGCGCCTCCCGGCGTGCTGGCCGCGCGGTGCGTGGGCGCACGCGCTACAGCCGGCTGGTGGGGGCGGCCAGTGGCAGGCGCGCCGGCCGACGGACGCGGCAGGCGTCGCAGCTGCGCGCCGGCGCACCCTGCGCGCGGCGCCGTGCGGCCAAAGTAGGTCCTCGCGGGCCCGGTGCGAAGCGCGGTGGACATCTTCAGTGTGCTGGTCCGATTGAGGACTGTGTGCGTTGAGGATGCGCCGCCGCCCGGCGCTCGGCGCCGCGACGCCGTCTGCTGCTCGGTCGCCCCAGCGGTTCTCGCTGGTGGTTTGTATCGCAGCTGTGCGGATGTGTTGGCGCGTGCGCTGTGCTGGGAGAGTTCGCTTCGGCACCCAAGTGGGGCTTTTGTCCTTCTGTGGCGCTGGCGTTGGAGCTGCCGGTCACCGTAGGTGGCGCGTGTTGTCTCCCGCCGGCAATGCCACGACAGCACGCTCCCGGGCCTCTGTCGGCAGCGGCAAGCTCAGTTGGGAGCACGGGTGGTCGCACCGAAAGCGTCTACTCGCCTAACTCCGGGCGATTGCGCCTCTCTCGAACCCGACCAAGTACTTGGGACGGCGCTGCGCGCCGCCGGGACCTGAGAGGGTTTCGAGGTGTATTGTGCAGGGGAGCTCAGCCTCCTCCTGTTTGCAGAATGATTGAGCGGACGCTTGCGTGTTCGCGCGGGCCCCCGGGACACACTCCCGGGCGGCCGGCTGCTCAGCTCTAGTTGACGCAGCTCCCTGGTTGATCCTGCCAGTAGTCATATGCTTGTCTCAAAGATTAAGCCATGCATGTCTCAGTACAAGCCGCATTAAGGTGAAACCGCGAATGGCTCATTAAATCAGTTATGGTTCCTTAGATCGTACCCACGTTACTTGGATAACTGTGGTAATTCTAGAGCTAATACATGCAAACAGAGTCCCGACCAGAGATGGAAGGGACGCTTTTATTAGATCAAAACCAATCGGTCGGCTCGTCCGGTCCGTTTGCCTTGGTGACTCTGAATAACTTTGGGCTGATCGCACGGTCCTCGTACCGGCGACGCATCTTTCAAATGTCTGCCTTATCAACTGTCGATGGTAGGTTCTGCGCCTACCATGGTTGTAACGGGTAACGGGGAATCAGGGTTCGATTCCGGAGAGGGAGCCTGAGAAACGGCTACCACATCCAAGGAAGGCAGCAGGCGCGCAAATTACCCACTCCCGGCACGGGGAGGTAGTGACGAAAAATAACGATACGGGACTCATCCGAGGCCCCGTAATCGGAATGAGTACACTTTAAATCCTTTAACGAGTATCTATTGGAGGGCAAGTCTGGTGCCAGCAGCCGCGGTAATTCCAGCTCCAATAGCGTATATTAAAGTTGTTGCGGTTAAAAAGCTCGTAGTTGGATTTGTGTCCCACGCTGTTGGTTCACCGCCCGTCGGTGTTTAACTGGCATGTATCGTGGGACGTCCTGCCGGTGGGGCGAGCTGAAGGCGTGCGACCGCCTCGTGCGTGCTCGTGCGTCCCGAGGCGGACCCCGTTGAAATCCTACCAGGGTGCTCTTTATTGAGTGTCTCGGTGGGCCGGCACGTTTACTTTGAACAAATTAGAGTGCTTAAAGCAGGCAAGCCCGCCTGAATACTGTGTGCATGGAATAATGGAATAGGACCTCGGTTCTATTTTGTTGGTTTTCGGAACCCGAGGTAATGATTAATAGGGACAGGCGGGGGCATTCGTATTGCGACGTTAGAGGTGAAATTCTTGGATCGTCGCAAGACGAACAGAAGCGAAAGCATTTGCCAAGTATGTTTTCATTAATCAAGAACGAAAGTTAGAGGTTCGAAGGCGATCAGATACCGCCCTAGTTCTAACCA
>NW_025727053.1:172500-175000 GCF_021461385.2 Schistocerca piceifrons | reverse complement strand
CAAAGACACAGGTCTCACACAAGCATAGAATTGGAGCGCCGCCTCTAATAAGCCAAAGGTGCATCCTGACGTGACAAATCTGATCATGTCACAAGCATTCACTTACTATAATCACTATCAACGAACCTGCCGCCCCCGCCCCCCCCCCCCCCTACACCTTTCCGTACAACAACGTGTAACCTAACCTAACCTAACCTAACCTATGTTGTACCTTAACCTAACCTATGTTGTACCTTAACCTAACCTATGTTGTACCTTAACCTAACCTATGTTGTACCTTAACCTAACCTATGTTGTACCTTAACCTAACCTATGTTGTACCTTAACCTAACCCATGTTGTACCTTAACCTAACCCATGTTGTACCTTAACCTAACCCATGTTGTACCTTAACCTAACCCATGTTGTACCTTAACCTAACCCATGTTGTACCTTAACCTAACCCATGTTGTACCTTAACCTAACCCATGTTGTGCCTCAACCTAACCCATGTTGTGCCTCAACCTAACCCATGTTGTGCCTCAACCTAACCCATGTTGTGCCTCAACCTAACCCATGTTGTGCCTCAACCTAACCCATGTTGTGCCTCAACCTAACCCATGTTGTGCCTTAACCTAACCCATGTTGTGCCTTAACCTAACCCATGTTGTGCCTTAACCTAACCCATGTTGTGCCTTAACCTAACCCATGTTGTGCCTTAACCTAACCCATGTTGTGCCTTAACCTAACCCATGTTGTGCCTTAACCTAACCCATGTTGTGCCTTAACCTAACCCATGTTGTGCCTTAACCTAACCCATGTTGTCGCCTTAACGTAACCCACGTTGTCGCCTAAACCTGCTCTGTAATTGTTATACGACTCGTTCAATTACTGTAGTGTTGCCCACCCGCAACCCTCGCAATATAGTTCGCTACTCGCACTGCCCGCACCCCTGTGTATCGCTTCATGTTAAACACCTTGCAAGTCTTGCTCACTTTCCACATGCTCCTGCTGTACACTGTAATGTGGATGGCAGCAGGACGTACATGCCGCCCCTCCCCACGTCCCCACCTTGCCCCCTGCCTTCGCAAGCTGGTTGGTGAGAAGTTTGCATGTTCAATGCCCTTCGCATGCGACGTACTCAGGCTACGTTGTGGTGCGGCCTGTGTCAACTGTCCGCTGATGTCGTACGCGTGAACCACAATCTGTACTGCACATTCGTCCTTATGTACTGAATGATACATCGTGGCACATGTGTGACCGCACAACGACTGCGCCCAAAAACGGCGGACCATACAGTGCAAATATTGTGCACGCAGCTACGTGTCGTCTCCCTATGAGAGCTGGATTGCAGTGTGGTACGCCATAGAGACGTGTGGGAGGAACGGACGCCGTGGATGGCGATCAGCATGAGCTGTCTGTTGATGTATTCGGACCTAGTCGTCTCTCCTCACACACCGTGATGGCATGGTGCACCGCGTTCCATATCTGCGACATGCTACAGAGGCCGGTTGACAGTCGTTCGAGCAATGGACATCGCATACGTACGGGGGCCACCTTCCACGTATTGTCTAGGCGTGCACATTTTGTTGCGTGTATGTGGGCAGACGTAGTGTGGCGTGACACCTGACACAGGCATGCAATAATCGTTGAAGTTGCAAATGGCGATGGACGCCTGCGTTTTCTGGTGAAGTTACGCAAATGAACAAATGGTAACCTGTTGTGGTGCGGTTGTTCTCGCTAGGGGTGAATCGGTGATGGCGACGATAGGTTGAGGTACTAACCGGTTGTTCCAGCGATACCCACCATGCCGACGAAACTGAACGGCATCTGGGTGTGAAGCGATACGCGGCGGTGGCTGGGTGGGACCGTCCCCGGCCGGTGAGGGGGCGCCTCCCGGCGTGCTGGCCGCGCGGTGCGTGGGCGCACGCGCTACAGCCGGCTGGTGGGGGCGGCCAGTGGCAGGCGCGCCGGCCGACGGACGCGGCAGGCGTCGCAGCTGCGCGCCGGCGCACCCTGCGCGCGGCGCCGTGCGGCCAAAGTAGGTCCTCGCGGGCCCGGTGCGAAGCGCGGTGGACATCTTCAGTGTGCTGGTCCGATTGAGGACTGTGTGCGTTGAGGATGCGCCGCCGCCCGGCGCTCGGCGCCGCGACGCCGTCTGCTGCTCGGTCGCCCCAGCGGTTCTCGCTGGTGGTTTGTATCGCAGCTGTGCGGATGTGTTGGCGCGTGCGCTGTGCTGGGAGAGTTCGCTTCGGCACCCAAGTGGGGCTTTTGTCCTTCTGTGGCGCTGGCGTTGGAGCTGCCGGTCACCGTAGGTGGCGCGTGTTGTCTCCCGCCGGCAATGCCACGACAGCACGCTCCCGGGCCTCTGTCGGCAGCGGCAAGCTCAGTTGGGAGCACGGGTGGTCGCACCGAAAGCGTCTACTCGCCTAACTCCGGGCGATTGCGCCTCTCTCGAACCCGACCAAGTACTTGGGACGGCGCTGCGCGCCGCCGGGACCTGAGAGGGTTTCGAGGTGTAT
>NW_025727053.1:165000-167500 GCF_021461385.2 Schistocerca piceifrons | reverse complement strand
AGGTCTCCAAGGTGAAGAGCCTCTAGTCGATAGAATAATGTAGGTAAGGGAAGTCGGCAAATTGGATCCGTAACTTCGGGATAAGGATTGGCTCTGAGGATCGGGGCGTGTCGGGCTTGGTCGGGAAGTGGGTCAGCGCTAACGTGCCGGGCCTGGGCGAGGTGAGTGCCGTAGGGGTGCCGGTAAGTGCGGGCGTTTAGCGCGGGCGTGGTCTGCTCTCGCCGTTGGTCGGCCTCGTGCTGGCCGGCGGTGCAGGATGCGCGCGCCTGCGCGGCGTTCGCGCCCCGGTGCTTCAACCTGCGTGCAGGATCCGAGCTCGGTCCCGTGCCTTGGCCTCCCACGGATCTTCCTTGCTGCGAGGCCGCGTCCGCCTTAGCGTGCTCCTCCGGGGGCGCGCGGGTGCGCGGATTCTCTTCGGCCGCCATTCAACGATCAACTCAGAACTGGCACGGACTGGGGGAATCCGACTGTCTAATTAAAACAAAGCATTGCGATGGCCCTAGCGGGTGTTGACGCAATGTGATTTCTGCCCAGTGCTCTGAATGTCAACGTGAAGAAATTCAAGCAAGCGCGGGTAAACGGCGGGAGTAACTATGACTCTCTTAACCGTAGGCGACTCGCCAGCCGCTGCAGCTGCTGTTTGTGCGGGAGTAACTATGACTCTCTTAAGGTGGCCAAGTGGCGGCGGTGTGGCTGCATCCGGACTTGGCTTTTCGAAGTGCGGTCTTGATGTAGTCGTGCTGCTGCTGCGAGGTGCCTTCCTTGGGTTATAGTTACAGGGAGAGTGATGCGCAATACATGGGCCTAGCCCTCTTAGCCTCTCCTCTCCTGCGGTCTTCTCCCCTTCTCGTGGGCCCGCTGATTTTCGCAGAGTGGAAGACCGCACCAGGGGCTTGGGGGGGTTACCAGCCCCCCCTCGCATTATCCCTTTATAGTTGGGGGCAGCCGACAAGAAACAAGAGATGGTGGCCCTTCCGCTGAAGGTGCCACCCCAGCTACCCCAGCACCTATCCGGCCAACCGGCCGTAACGAAAATGCGATAGTTTGTGTAGCTCCCTTTGCTTGCAGTGAGTGCCACCGCACTTTTACCACGAAGAACGGTCTCGGGGTCCATCGCCGCCGCCAACACCCTGCGGCCGCCAACGCTGAGATCGTGACGGAGAGGCATCGCGCGAGGTGGACGGAGGAAGAAGTCCTGTCGCTCGCCAAGGCAGAGGCCGAACTGTTCCTTGAGAGGGACGCCCGGTTCTTCTTTGTAAATCAAGAACTTACCAGGATGTTCCCCGACCGAACGCTTGAGGCAATCAAGTGCCGACGGCGGCAAGCTGCCCACAAGCAGCTTGTCCGCCAATTCATGGAGGCACTTGAGATCGGTCGGGGCGAAGAGCCGGCGTCCCGCCGTGGAGCAGCGAGCTCGCTGCCTGACGCGGGCGAGGCCGCTGCGCCGCCCGTCGACGCAGCCGAGGACTTCGCGGCCGACACCACCAGGCCGCCGCCGGAGGGGCCGACTGACGCCGCCATCTGGGAGCATCTGGCGGGGCTGCCTGCTTCCGCCCAGCGTTTCTCTGCCCTGGATCGAGTCATTGGTCTGGGGCGGGGCACGCCGCCCGATGTCATCCTGGGCATGCTCCCGGATGCCCTTGCGTCGGTCGGGTCCAGGGGGGAGAGGTCGATCACCAGGACACAGCGGCCGCGCCAATCATCCAAGCGGCCGCCTGCCGCCCCGCCGCTGCAGAAGCGCAAGCGGCGCCGCTGGGAATATGCGCGCACACAGGACGCCTTCCGTAGGTCGCGTGCACGTTGCGTGCGCGGCTTGCTGGACGGCACCCTGCTGCAGCCGCCACCCGACATCCCCGGTCTGCTGGACTTCTGGGCGGACCTCTTCACGAAGAAGCCGATCTCCACCGCCGGCTTCATCCGTGACCGCCTTCTCCCGCACTCGGAGCCTGTCGCTCCTGAGTGCCTATGGGGGCCGGTCACACGTGAGGAGGTCGCTGCTGCCTTGCCGCCCAGGGGATCGGCAGCCGGGCCGGACGGCCTGACTCCAGCGGAGCTGCGGCGCCTGCCGCATGAAGTCCTGGTGAAACTCTTGAACCTCTTCCTCCTGGCCCGCGCCCTCCCCGAGCGTCTGCTTCGCGCCCGGACGTCACTTCTCCCCAAAACGGCTGCACCAACATCCCCCGCTGACTTTCGCCCCATTACGGTCTGCTCGGTGTTGGCGCGGACCTTTCACAAGGTTCTCGCGTCACGCCTGATGCGTGCATGTGCTGTGGACGAACGTCAGCGGGCATTCATCCCCCGGGATGGGATGTTGGAAAACACCTTCATCTTGGACACTGCTCTCACCGACGCAGTCCGCTCCTGTCGCTCTGTTTTTGTGGCATCGATCGACGTCTCTAAAGCGTTCGATTCGGTGGACCATGCTGCCCTCCGCCCCGTGCTGAGGGCTCATGGCCTGCCGGATTGCTTTATTGAGTACGTCGAAAGGTGTTACGAGGGT
>NW_025727053.1:157500-160000 GCF_021461385.2 Schistocerca piceifrons | reverse complement strand
ACAATAGTACCTCCTGTCACAGCGCACAAACAATGACATGAGTCAAAGACACAGGTCTCACACAAGCATAGAATTGGAGCGCCGCCTCTAATAAGCCAAAGGTGCATCCTGACGTGACAAATCTGATCATGTCACAAGCATTCACTTACTATAATCACTATCAACGAACCTGCCGCCCCCGCCCCCCCCCCCCCCTACACCTTTCCGTACAACAACGTGTAACCTAACCTAACCTAACCTAACCTATGTTGTACCTTAACCTAACCTATGTTGTACCTTAACCTAACCTATGTTGTACCTTAACCTAACCTATGTTGTACCTTAACCTAACCTATGTTGTACCTTAACCTAACCTATGTTGTACCTTAACCTAACCTATGTTGTACCTTAACCTAACCCATGTTGTACCTTAACCTAACCCATGTTGTACCTTAACCTAACCCATGTTGTACCTTAACCTAACCCATGTTGTACCTTAACCTAACCCATGTTGTACCTTAACCTAACCCATGTTGTACCTTAACCTAACCCATGTTGTGCCTCAACCTAACCCATGTTGTGCCTCAACCTAACCCATGTTGTGCCTCAACCTAACCCATGTTGTGCCTCAACCTAACCCATGTTGTGCCTCAACCTAACCCATGTTGTGCCTCAACCTAACCCATGTTGTGCCTCAACCTAACCCATGTTGTGCCTTAACCTAACCCATGTTGTGCCTTAACCTAACCCATGTTGTGCCTTAACCTAACCCATGTTGTGCCTTAACCTAACCCATGTTGTGCCTTAACCTAACCCATGTTGTGCCTTAACCTAACCCATGTTGTGCCTTAACCTAACCCATGTTGTGCCTTAACCTAACCCATGTTGTCGCCTTAACGTAACCCACGTTGTCGCCTAAACCTGCTCTGTAATTGTTATACGACTCGTTCAATTACTGTAGTGTTGCCCACCCGCAACCCTCGCAATATAGTTCGCTACTCGCACTGCCCGCACCCCTGTGTATCGCTTCATGTTAAACACCTTGCAAGTCTTGCTCACTTTCCACATGCTCCTGCTGTACACTGTAATGTGGATGGCAGCAGGACGTACATGCCGCCCCTCCCCACGTCCCCACCTTGCCCCCTGCCTTCGCAAGCTGGTTGGTGAGAAGTTTGCATGTTCAATGCCCTTCGCATGCGACGTACTCAGGCTACGTTGTGGTGCGGCCTGTGTCAACTGTCCGCTGATGTCGTACGCGTGAACCACAATCTGTACTGCACATTCGTCCTTATGTACTGAATGATACATCGTGGCACATGTGTGACCGCACAACGACTGCGCCCAAAAACGGCGGACCATACAGTGCAAATATTGTGCACGCAGCTACGTGTCGTCTCCCTATGAGAGCTGGATTGCAGTGTGGTACGCCATAGAGACGTGTGGGAGGAACGGACGCCGTGGATGGCGATCAGCATGAGCTGTCTGTTGATGTATTCGGACCTAGTCGTCTCTCCTCACACACCGTGATGGCATGGTGCACCGCGTTCCATATCTGCGACATGCTACAGAGGCCGGTTGACAGTCGTTCGAGCAATGGACATCGCATACGTACGGGGGCCACCTTCCACGTATTGTCTAGGCGTGCACATTTTGTTGCGTGTATGTGGGCAGACGTAGTGTGGCGTGACACCTGACACAGGCATGCAATAATCGTTGAAGTTGCAAATGGCGATGGACGCCTGCGTTTTCTGGTGAAGTTACGCAAATGAACAAATGGTAACCTGTTGTGGTGCGGTTGTTCTCGCTAGGGGTGAATCGGTGATGGCGACGATAGGTTGAGGTACTAACCGGTTGTTCCAGCGATACCCACCATGCCGACGAAACTGAACGGCATCTGGGTGTGAAGCGATACGCGGCGGTGGCTGGGTGGGACCGTCCCCGGCCGGTGAGGGGGCGCCTCCCGGCGTGCTGGCCGCGCGGTGCGTGGGCGCACGCGCTACAGCCGGCTGGTGGGGGCGGCCAGTGGCAGGCGCGCCGGCCGACGGACGCGGCAGGCGTCGCAGCTGCGCGCCGGCGCACCCTGCGCGCGGCGCCGTGCGGCCAAAGTAGGTCCTCGCGGGCCCGGTGCGAAGCGCGGTGGACATCTTCAGTGTGCTGGTCCGATTGAGGACTGTGTGCGTTGAGGATGCGCCGCCGCCCGGCGCTCGGCGCCGCGACGCCGTCTGCTGCTCGGTCGCCCCAGCGGTTCTCGCTGGTGGTTTGTATCGCAGCTGTGCGGATGTGTTGGCGCGTGCGCTGTGCTGGGAGAGTTCGCTTCGGCACCCAAGTGGGGCTTTTGTCCTTCTGTGGCGCTGGCGTTGGAGCTGCCGGTCACCGTAGGTGGCGCGTGTTGTCTCCCGCCGGCAATGCCACGACAGCACGCTCCCGGGCCTCTGTCGGCAGCGGCAAGCTCAGTTGGGAGCACGGGTGGTCGCACCGAAAGCGTCTACTCGCCTAACTCCGGGCGATTGCGCCTCTCTCG
>NW_025727053.1:145000-147500 GCF_021461385.2 Schistocerca piceifrons | reverse complement strand
ACTGTCCGCTGATGTCGTACGCGTGAACCACAATCTGTACTGCACATTCGTCCTTATGTACTGAATGATACATCGTGGCACATGTGTGACCGCACAACGACTGCGCCCAAAAACGGCGGACCATACAGTGCAAATATTGTGCACGCAGTTACGTGTCGTCTCCCTATGAGAGCTGGATTGCAGTGTGGTACGCCATAGAGACGTGTGGGAGGAACGGACGCCGTGGATGGCGATCAGCATGAGCTGTCTGTTGATGTATTCGGACCTAGTCGTCTCTCCTCACACACCGTGATGGCATGGTGCACCGCGTTCCATATCTGCGACATGCTACAGAGGCCGGTTGACAGTCGTTCGAGCAATGGACATCGCATACGTACGGGGGCCACCTTCCACGTATTGTCTAGGCGTGCACATTTTGTTGCGTGTATGTGGGCAGACGTAGTGTGGCGTGACACCTGACACAGGCATGCAATAATCGTTGAAGTTGCAAATGGCGATGGACGCCTGCGTTTTCTGGTGAAGTTACGCAAATGAACAAATGGTAACCTGTTGTGGTGCGGTTGTTCTCGCTAGGGGTGAATCGGTGATGGCGACGATAGGTTGAGGTACTAACCGGTTGTTCCAGCGATACCCACCATGCCGACGAAACTGAACGGCATCTGGGTGTGAAGCGATACGCGGCGGTGGCTGGGTGGGACCGTCCCCGGCCGGTGAGGGGGCGCCTCCCGGCGTGCTGGCCGCGCGGTGCGTGGGCGCACGCGCTACAGCCGGCTGGTGGGGGCGGCCAGTGGCAGGCGCGCCGGCCGACGGACGCGGCAGGCGTCGCAGCTGCGCGCCGGCGCACCCTGCGCGCGGCGCCGTGCGGCCAAAGTAGGTCCTCGCGGGCCCGGTGCGAAGCGCGGTGGACATCTTCAGTGTGCTGGTCCGATTGAGGACTGTGTGCGTTGAGGATGCGCCGCCGCCCGGCGCTCGGCGCCGCGACGCCGTCTGCTGCTCGGTCGCCCCAGCGGTTCTCGCTGGTGGTTTGTATCGCAGCTGTGCGGATGTGTTGGCGCGTGCGCTGTGCTGGGAGAGTTCGCTTCGGCACCCAAGTGGGGCTTTTGTCCTTCTGTGGCGCTGGCGTTGGAGCTGCCGGTCACCGTAGGTGGCGCGTGTTGTCTCCCGCCGGCAATGCCACGACAGCACGCTCCCGGGCCTCTGTCGGCAGCGGCAAGCTCAGTTGGGAGCACGGGTGGTCGCACCGAAAGCGTCTACTCGCCTAACTCCGGGCGATTGCGCCTCTCTCGAACCCGACCAAGTACTTGGGACGGCGCTGCGCGCCGCCGGGACCTGAGAGGGTTTCGAGGTGTATTGTGCAGGGGAGCTCAGCCTCCTCCTGTTTGCAGAATGATTGAGCGGACGCTTGCGTGTTCGCGCGGGCCCCCGGGACACACTCCCGGGCGGCCGGCTGCTCAGCTCTAGTTGACGCAGCTCCCTGGTTGATCCTGCCAGTAGTCATATGCTTGTCTCAAAGATTAAGCCATGCATGTCTCAGTACAAGCCGCATTAAGGTGAAACCGCGAATGGCTCATTAAATCAGTTATGGTTCCTTAGATCGTACCCACGTTACTTGGATAACTGTGGTAATTCTAGAGCTAATACATGCAAACAGAGTCCCGACCAGAGATGGAAGGGACGCTTTTATTAGATCAAAACCAATCGGTCGGCTCGTCCGGTCCGTTTGCCTTGGTGACTCTGAATAACTTTGGGCTGATCGCACGGTCCTCGTACCGGCGACGCATCTTTCAAATGTCTGCCTTATCAACTGTCGATGGTAGGTTCTGCGCCTACCATGGTTGTAACGGGTAACGGGGAATCAGGGTTCGATTCCGGAGAGGGAGCCTGAGAAACGGCTACCACATCCAAGGAAGGCAGCAGGCGCGCAAATTACCCACTCCCGGCACGGGGAGGTAGTGACGAAAAATAACGATACGGGACTCATCCGAGGCCCCGTAATCGGAATGAGTACACTTTAAATCCTTTAACGAGTATCTATTGGAGGGCAAGTCTGGTGCCAGCAGCCGCGGTAATTCCAGCTCCAATAGCGTATATTAAAGTTGTTGCGGTTAAAAAGCTCGTAGTTGGATTTGTGTCCCACGCTGTTGGTTCACCGCCCGTCGGTGTTTAACTGGCATGTATCGTGGGACGTCCTGCCGGTGGGGCGAGCTGAAGGCGTGCGACCGCCTCGTGCGTGCTCGTGCGTCCCGAGGCGGACCCCGTTGAAATCCTACCAGGGTGCTCTTTATTGAGTGTCTCGGTGGGCCGGCACGTTTACTTTGAACAAATTAGAGTGCTTAAAGCAGGCAAGCCCGCCTGAATACTGTGTGCATGGAATAATGGAATAGGACCTCGGTTCTATTTTGTTGGTTTTCGGAACCCGAGGTAATGATTAATAGGGACAGGCGGGGGCATTCGTATTGCGACGTTAGAGGTGAAATTCTTGGATCGTCGCAAGACGAAC
>NW_025727053.1:135000-137500 GCF_021461385.2 Schistocerca piceifrons | reverse complement strand
CCAGGCACCAACACCCACACATGTCCTATACAACGGTGCACCCAACATCACAATAGTACCTCCTGTCACAGCGCACAAACAATGACATGAGTCAAAGACACAGGTCTCACACAAGCATAGAATTGGAGCGCCGCCTCTAATAAGCCAAAGGTGCATCCTGACGTGACAAATCTGATCATGTCACAAGCATTCACTTACTATAATCACTATCAACGAACCTGCCGCCCCCGCCCCCCCCCCCCTACACCTTTCCGTACAACAACGTGTAACCTAACCTAACCTAACCTAACCTATGTTGTACCTTAACCTAACCTATGTTGTACCTTAACCTAACCTATGTTGTACCTTAACCTAACCTATGTTGTACCTTAACCTAACCTATGTTGTACCTTAACCTAACCTATGTTGTACCTTAACCTAACCCATGTTGTACCTTAACCTAACCCATGTTGTACCTTAACCTAACCCATGTTGTACCTTAACCTAACCCATGTTGTACCTTAACCTAACCCATGTTGTACCTTAACCTAACCCATGTTGTACCTTAACCTAACCCATGTTGTGCCTCAACCTAACCCATGTTGTGCCTCAACCTAACCCATGTTGTGCCTCAACCTAACCCATGTTGTGCCTCAACCTAACCCATGTTGTGCCTCAACCTAACCCATGTTGTGCCTCAACCTAACCCATGTTGTGCCTTAACCTAACCCATGTTGTGCCTTAACCTAACCCATGTTGTGCCTTAACCTAACCCATGTTGTGCCTTAACCTAACCCATGTTGTGCCTTAACCTAACCCATGTTGTGCCTTAACCTAACCCATGTTGTGCCTTAACCTAACCCATGTTGTGCCTTAACCTAACCCATGTTGTGCCTTAACCTAACCCATGTTGTCGCCTTAACGTAACCCACGTTGTCGCCTAAACCTGCTCTGTAATTGTTATACGACTCGTTCAATTACTGTAGTGTTGCCCACCCGCAACCCTCGCAATATAGTTCGCTACTCGCACTGCCCGCACCCCTGTGTATCGCTTCATGTTAAACACCTTGCAAGTCTTGCTCACTTTCCACATGCTCCTGCTGTACACTGTAATGTGGATGGCAGCAGGACGTACATGCCGCCCCTCCCCACGTCCCCACCTTGCCCCCTGCCTTCGCAAGCTGGTTGGTGAGAAGTTTGCATGTTCAATGCCCTTCGCATGCGACGTACTCAGGCTACGTTGTGGTGCGGCCTGTGTCAACTGTCCGCTGATGTCGTACGCGTGAACCACAATCTGTACTGCACATTCGTCCTTATGTACTGAATGATACATCGTGGCACATGTGTGACCGCACAACGACTGCGCCCAAAAACGGCGGACCATACAGTGCAAATATTGTGCACGCAGCTACGTGTCGTCTCCCTATGAGAGCTGGATTGCAGTGTGGTACGCCATAGAGACGTGTGGGAGGAACGGACGCCGTGGATGGCGATCAGCATGAGCTGTCTGTTGATGTATTCGGACCTAGTCGTCTCTCCTCACACACCGTGATGGCATGGTGCACCGCGTTCCATATCTGCGACATGCTACAGAGGCCGGTTGACAGTCGTTCGAGCAATGGACATCGCATACGTACGGGGGCCACCTTCCACGTATTGTCTAGGCGTGCACATTTTGTTGCGTGTATGTGGGCAGACGTAGTGTGGCGTGACACCTGACACAGGCATGCAATAATCGTTGAAGTTGCAAATGGCGATGGACGCCTGCGTTTTCTGGTGAAGTTACGCAAATGAACAAATGGTAACCTGTTGTGGTGCGGTTGTTCTCGCTAGGGGTGAATCGGTGATGGCGACGATAGGTTGAGGTACTAACCGGTTGTTCCAGCGATACCCACCATGCCGACGAAACTGAACGGCATCTGGGTGTGAAGCGATACGCGGCGGTGGCTGGGTGGGACCGTCCCCGGCCGGTGAGGGGGCGCCTCCCGGCGTGCTGGCCGCGCGGTGCGTGGGCGCACGCGCTACAGCCGGCTGGTGGGGGCGGCCAGTGGCAGGCGCGCCGGCCGACGGACGCGGCAGGCGTCGCAGCTGCGCGCCGGCGCACCCTGCGCGCGGCGCCGTGCGGCCAAAGTAGGTCCTCGCGGGCCCGGTGCGAAGCGCGGTGGACATCTTCAGTGTGCTGGTCCGATTGAGGACTGTGTGCGTTGAGGATGCGCCGCCGCCCGGCGCTCGGCGCCGCGACGCCGTCTGCTGCTCGGTCGCCCCAGCGGTTCTCGCTGGTGGTTTGTATCGCAGCTGTGCGGATGTGTTGGCGCGTGCGCTGTGCTGGGAGAGTTCGCTTCGGCACCCAAGTGGGGCTTTTGTCCTTCTGTGGCGCTGGCGTTGGAGCTGCCGGTCACCGTAGGTGGCGCGTGTTGTCTCCCGCCGGCAATGCCACGACAGCACGCTCCCGGGCCTCTGTCGGCAGCGGCAAGCTCAGTTGGGAGCACGGGTGGTCGCACCGAAAGCGTCTACTCGCCTA
>NW_025727053.1:122500-125000 GCF_021461385.2 Schistocerca piceifrons | reverse complement strand
CTGTCCGCTGATGTCGTACGCGTGAACCACAATCTGTACTGCACATTCGTCCTTATGTACTGAATGATACATCGTGGCACATGTGTGACCGCACAACGACTGCGCCCAAAAACGGCGGACCATACAGTGCAAATATTGTGCACGCAGCTACGTGTCGTCTCCCTATGAGAGCTGGATTGCAGTGTGGTACGCCATAGAGACGTGTGGGAGGAACGGACGCCGTGGATGGCGATCAGCATGAGCTGTCTGTTGATGTATTCGGACCTAGTCGTCTCTCCTCACACACCGTGATGGCATGGTGCACCGCGTTCCATATCTGCGACATGCTACAGAGGCCGGTTGACAGTCGTTCGAGCAATGGACATCGCATACGTACGGGGGCCACCTTCCACGTATTGTCTAGGCGTGCACATTTTGTTGCGTGTATGTGGGCAGACGTAGTGTGGCGTGACACCTGACACAGGCATGCAATAATCGTTGAAGTTGCAAATGGCGATGGACGCCTGCGTTTTCTGGTGAAGTTACGCAAATGAACAAATGGTAACCTGTTGTGGTGCGGTTGTTCTCGCTAGGGGTGAATCGGTGATGGCGACGATAGGTTGAGGTACTAACCGGTTGTTCCAGCGATACCCACCATGCCGACGAAACTGAACGGCATCTGGGTGTGAAGCGATACGCGGCGGTGGCTGGGTGGGACCGTCCCCGGCCGGTGAGGGGGCGCCTCCCGGCGTGCTGGCCGCGCGGTGCGTGGGCGCACGCGCTACAGCCGGCTGGTGGGGGCGGCCAGTGGCAGGCGCGCCGGCCGACGGACGCGGCAGGCGTCGCAGCTGCGCGCCGGCGCACCCTGCGCGCGGCGCCGTGCGGCCAAAGTAGGTCCTCGCGGGCCCGGTGCGAAGCGCGGTGGACATCTTCAGTGTGCTGGTCCGATTGAGGACTGTGTGCGTTGAGGATGCGCCGCCGCCCGGCGCTCGGCGCCGCGACGCCGTCTGCTGCTCGGTCGCCCCAGCGGTTCTCGCTGGTGGTTTGTATCGCAGCTGTGCGGATGTGTTGGCGCGTGCGCTGTGCTGGGAGAGTTCGCTTCGGCACCCAAGTGGGGCTTTTGTCCTTCTGTGGCGCTGGCGTTGGAGCTGCCGGTCACCGTAGGTGGCGCGTGTTGTCTCCCGCCGGCAATGCCACGACAGCACGCTCCCGGGCCTCTGTCGGCAGCGGCAAGCTCAGTTGGGAGCACGGGTGGTCGCACCGAAAGCGTCTACTCGCCTAACTCTGGGCGATTGCGCCTCTCTCGAACCCGACCAAGTACTTGGGACGGCGCTGCGCGCCGCCGGGACCTGAGAGGGTTTCGAGGTGTATTGTGCAGGGGAGCTCAGCCTCCTCCTGTTTGCAGAATGATTGAGCGGACGCTTGCGTGTTCGCGCGGGCCCCCGGGACACACTCCCGGGCGGCCGGCTGCTCAGCTCTAGTTGACGCAGCTCCCTGGTTGATCCTGCCAGTAGTCATATGCTTGTCTCAAAGATTAAGCCATGCATGTCTCAGTACAAGCCGCATTAAGGTGAAACCGCGAATGGCTCATTAAATCAGTTATGGTTCCTTAGATCGTACCCACGTTACTTGGATAACTGTGGTAATTCTAGAGCTAATACATGCAAACAGAGTCCCGACCAGAGATGGAAGGGACGCTTTTATTAGATCAAAACCAATCGGTCGGCTCGTCCGGTCCGTTTGCCTTGGTGACTCTGAATAACTTTGGGCTGATCGCACGGTCCTCGTACCGGCGACGCATCTTTCAAATGTCTGCCTTATCAACTGTCGATGGTAGGTTCTGCGCCTACCATGGTTGTAACGGGTAACGGGGAATCAGGGTTCGATTCCGGAGAGGGAGCCTGAGAAACGGCTACCACATCCAAGGAAGGCAGCAGGCGCGCAAATTACCCACTCCCGGCACGGGGAGGTAGTGACGAAAAATAACGATACGGGACTCATCCGAGGCCCCGTAATCGGAATGAGTACACTTTAAATCCTTTAACGAGTATCTATTGGAGGGCAAGTCTGGTGCCAGCAGCCGCGGTAATTCCAGCTCCAATAGCGTATATTAAAGTTGTTGCGGTTAAAAAGCTCGTAGTTGGATTTGTGTCCCACGCTGTTGGTTCACCGCCCGTCGGTGTTTAACTGGCATGTATCGTGGGACGTCCTGCCGGTGGGGCGAGCTGAAGGCGTGCGACCGCCTCGTGCGTGCTCGTGCGTCCCGAGGCGGACCCCGTTGAAATCCTACCAGGGTGCTCTTTATTGAGTGTCTCGGTGGGCCGGCACGTTTACTTTGAACAAATTAGAGTGCTTAAAGCAGGCAAGCCCGCCTGAATACTGTGTGCATGGAATAATGGAATAGGACCTCGGTTCTATTTTGTTGGTTTTCGGAACCCGAGGTAATGATTAATAGGGACAGGCGGGGGCATTCGTATTGCGACGTTAGAGGTGAAATTCTTGGATCGTCGCAAGACGAACA
>NW_025727053.1:110000-112500 GCF_021461385.2 Schistocerca piceifrons | reverse complement strand
CGTCCCCACCTTGCCCCCTGCCTTCGCAAGCTGGTTGGTGAGAAGTTTGCATGTTCAATGCCCTTCGCATGCGACGTACTCAGGCTACGTTGTGGTGCGGCCTGTGTCAACTGTCCGCTGATGTCGTACGCGTGAACCACAATCTGTACTGCACATTCGTCCTTATGTACTGAATGATACATCGTGGCACATGTGTGACCGCACAACGACTGCGCCCAAAAACGGCGGACCATACAGTGCAAATATTGTGCACGCAGCTACGTGTCGTCTCCCTATGAGAGCTGGATTGCAGTGTGGTACGCCATAGAGACGTGTGGGAGGAACGGACGCCGTGGATGGCGATCAGCATGAGCTGTCTGTTGATGTATTCGGACCTAGTCGTCTCTCCTCACACACCGTGATGGCATGGTGCACCGCGTTCCATATCTGCGACATGCTACAGAGGCCGGTTGACAGTCGTTCGAGCAATGGACATCGCATACGTACGGGGGCCACCTTCCACGTATTGTCTAGGCGTGCACATTTTGTTGCGTGTATGTGGGCAGACGTAGTGTGGCGTGACACCTGACACAGGCATGCAATAATCGTTGAAGTTGCAAATGGCGATGGACGCCTGCGTTTTCTGGTGAAGTTACGCAAATGAACAAATGGTAACCTGTTGTGGTGCGGTTGTTCTCGCTAGGGGTGAATCGGTGATGGCGACGATAGGTTGAGGTACTAACCGGTTGTTCCAGCGATACCCACCATGCCGACGAAACTGAACGGCATCTGGGTGTGAAGCGATACGCGGCGGTGGCTGGGTGGGACCGTCCCCGGCCGGTGAGGGGGCGCCTCCCGGCGTGCTGGCCGCGCGGTGCGTGGGCGCACGCGCTACAGCCGGCTGGTGGGGGCGGCCAGTGGCAGGCGCGCCGGCCGACGGACGCGGCAGGCGTCGCAGCTGCGCGCCGGCGCACCCTGCGCGCGGCGCCGTGCGGCCAAAGTAGGTCCTCGCGGGCCCGGTGCGAAGCGCGGTGGACATCTTCAGTGTGCTGGTCCGATTGAGGACTGTGTGCGTTGAGGATGCGCCGCCGCCCGGCGCTCGGCGCCGCGACGCCGTCTGCTGCTCGGTCGCCCCAGCGGTTCTCGCTGGTGGTTTGTATCGCAGCTGTGCGGATGTGTTGGCGCGTGCGCTGTGCTGGGAGAGTTCGCTTCGGCACCCAAGTGGGGCTTTTGTCCTTCTGTGGCGCTGGCGTTGGAGCTGCCGGTCACCGTAGGTGGCGCGTGTTGTCTCCCGCCGGCAATGCCACGACAGCACGCTCCCGGGCCTCTGTCGGCAGCGGCAAGCTCAGTTGGGAGCACGGGTGGTCGCACCGAAAGCGTCTACTCGCCTAACTCCGGGCGATTGCGCCTCTCTCGAACCCGACCAAGTACTTGGGACGGCGCTGCGCGCCGCCGGGACCTGAGAGGGTTTCGAGGTGTATTGTGCAGGGGAGCTCAGCCTCCTCCTGTTTGCAGAATGATTGAGCGGACGCTTGCGTGTTCGCGCGGGCCCCCGGGACACACTCCCGGGCGGCCGGCTGCTCAGCTCTAGTTGACGCAGCTCCCTGGTTGATCCTGCCAGTAGTCATATGCTTGTCTCAAAGATTAAGCCATGCATGTCTCAGTACAAGCCGCATTAAGGTGAAACCGCGAATGGCTCATTAAATCAGTTATGGTTCCTTAGATCGTACCCACGTTACTTGGATAACTGTGGTAATTCTAGAGCTAATACATGCAAACAGAGTCCCGACCAGAGATGGAAGGGACGCTTTTATTAGATCAAAACCAATCGGTCGGCTCGTCCGGTCCGTTTGCCTTGGTGACTCTGAATAACTTTGGGCTGATCGCACGGTCCTCGTACCGGCGACGCATCTTTCAAATGTCTGCCTTATCAACTGTCGATGGTAGGTTCTGCGCCTACCATGGTTGTAACGGGTAACGGGGAATCAGGGTTCGATTCCGGAGAGGGAGCCTGAGAAACGGCTACCACATCCAAGGAAGGCAGCAGGCGCGCAAATTACCCACTCCCGGCACGGGGAGGTAGTGACGAAAAATAACGATACGGGACTCATCCGAGGCCCCGTAATCGGAATGAGTACACTTTAAATCCTTTAACGAGTATCTATTGGAGGGCAAGTCTGGTGCCAGCAGCCGCGGTAATTCCAGCTCCAATAGCGTATATTAAAGTTGTTGCGGTTAAAAAGCTCGTAGTTGGATTTGTGTCCCACGCTGTTGGTTCACCGCCCGTCGGTGTTTAACTGGCATGTATCGTGGGACGTCCTGCCGGTGGGGCGAGCTGAAGGCGTGCGACCGCCTCGTGCGTGCTCGTGCGTCCCGAGGCGGACCCCGTTGAAATCCTACCAGGGTGCTCTTTATTGAGTGTCTCGGTGGGCCGGCACGTTTACTTTGAACAAATTAGAGTGCTTAAAGCAGGCAAGCCCGCCTGAATACTGTGTGCATGGAATAATGGAATAGGACCTCG
>NW_025727053.1:100000-102500 GCF_021461385.2 Schistocerca piceifrons | reverse complement strand
CAGTGCATCTTCTCCGCCACATTACACAATCCACACTATCACAACCAGACCAGGAGGTCCGTGCGGAAAATACAATATCCCAGCCTTTCGACATCCACCATTGCGCAGACCAGGCACCAACACCCACACATGTCCTATACAACGGTGCACCCAACATCACAATAGTACCTCCTGTCACAGCGCACAAACAATGACATGAGTCAAAGACACAGGTCTCACACAAGCATAGAATTGGAGCGCCGCCTCTAATAAGCCAAAGGTGCATCCTGACGTGACAAATCTGATCATGTCACAAGCATTCACTTACTATAATCACTATCAACGAACCTGCCGCCCCCGCCCCCCCCCCTACACCTTTCCGTACAACAACGTGTAACCTAACCTAACCTAACCTAACCTATGTTGTACCTTAACCTAACCTGGGTTGTACCTTAACCTAACCTATGTTGTACCTTAACCTAACCTATGTTGTACCTTAACCTAACCTATGTTGTACCTTAACCTAACCTATGTTGTACCTTAACCTAACCTATGTTGTACCTTAACCTAACCTATGTTGTACCTTAACCTAACCCATGTTGTACCTTAACCTAACCCATGTTGTACCTTAACCTAACCCATGTTGTACCTTAACCTAACCCATGTTGTACCTTAACCTAACCCATGTTGTACCTTAACCTAACCCATGTTGTGCCTCAACCTAACCCATGTTGTGCCTCAACCTAACCCATGTTGTGCCTCAACCTAACCCATGTTGTGCCTCAACCTAACCCATGTTGTGCCTTAACCTAACCCATGTTGTGCCTCAACCTAACCCATGTTGTGCCTTAACCTAACCCATGTTGTGCCTTAACCTAACCCATGTTGTGCCTTAACCTAACCCATGTTGTGCCTTAACCTAACCCATGTTGTGCCTTAACCTAACCCATGTTGTGCCTTAACCTAACCCATGTTGTGCCTTAACCTAACCCATGTTGTGCCTTAACCTAACCCATGTTGTGCCTTAACCTAACCCATGTTGTGCCTTAACCTAACCCATGTTGTCGCCTTAACGTAACCCACGTTGTCGCCTAAACCTGCTCTGTAATTGTTATACGACTCGTTCAATTACTGTAGTGTTGCCCACCCGCAACCCTCGCAATATAGTTCGCTACTCGCACTGCCCGCACCCCTGTGTATCGCTTCATGTTAAACACCTTGCAAGTCTTGCTCACTTTCCACATGCTCCTGCTGTACACTGTAATGTGGATGGCAGCAGGACGTACATGCCGCCCCTCCCCACGTCCCCACCTTGCCCCCTGCCTTCGCAAGCTGGTTGGTGAGAAGTTTGCATGTTCAATGCCCTTCGCATGCGACGTACTCAGGCTACGTTGTGGTGCGGCCTGTGTCAACTGTCCGCTGATGTCGTACGCGTGAACCACAATCTGTACTGCACATTCGTCCTTATGTACTGAATGATACATCGTGGCACATGTGTGACCGCACAACGACTGCGCCCAAAAACGGCGGACCATACAGTGCAAATATTGTGCACGCAGCTACGTGTCGTCTCCCTATGAGAGCTGGATTGCAGTGTGGTACGCCATAGAGACGTGTGGGAGGAACGGACGCCGTGGATGGCGATCAGCATGAGCTGTCTGTTGATGTATTCGGACCTAGTCGTCTCTCCTCACACACCGTGATGGCATGGTGCACCGCGTTCCATATCTGCGACATGCTACAGAGGCCGGTTGACAGTCGTTCGAGCAATGGACATCGCATACGTACGGGGGCCACCTTCCACGTATTGTCTAGGCGTGCACATTTTGTTGCGTGTATGTGGGCAGACGTAGTGTGGCGTGACACCTGACACAGGCATGCAATAATCGTTGAAGTTGCAAATGGCGATGGACGCCTGCGTTTTCTGGTGAAGTTACGCAAATGAACAAATGGTAACCTGTTGTGGTGCGGTTGTTCTCGCTAGGGGTGAATCGGTGATGGCGACGATAGGTTGAGGTACTAACCGGTTGTTCCAGCGATACCCACCATGCCGACGAAACTGAACGGCATCTGGGTGTGAAGCGATACGCGGCGGTGGCTGGGTGGGACCGTCCCCGGCCGGTGAGGGGGCGCCTCCCGGCGTGCTGGCCGCGCGGTGCGTGGGCGCACGCGCTACAGCCGGCTGGTGGGGGCGGCCAGTGGCAGGCGCGCCGGCCGACGGACGCGGCAGGCGTCGCAGCTGCGCGCCGGCGCACCCTGCGCGCGGCGCCGTGCGGCCAAAGTAGGTCCTCGCGGGCCCAGTGCGAAGCGCGGTGGACATCTTCAGTGTGCTGGTCCGATTGAGGACTGTGTGCGTTGAGGATGCGCCGCCGCCCGGCGCTCGGCGCCGCGACGCCGTCTGCTGCTCGGTCGCCCCAGCGGTTCTCGCTGGTGGTTTGTATCGCAGCTGTGCGGATGTGTTGGCGCGTGCGCTGTGCTGGGAGAGTTCGCTTCGGCACCCAAGTGGGGCTTTTGTCCTTCT
>NW_025727053.1:87500-90000 GCF_021461385.2 Schistocerca piceifrons | reverse complement strand
CGTACATGCCGCCCCTCCCCACGTCCCCACCTTGCCCCCTGCCTTCGCAAGCTGGTTGGTGAGAAGTTTGCATGTTCAATGCCCTTCGCATGCGACGTACTCAGGCTACGTTGTGGTGCGGCCTGTGTCAACTGTCCGCTGATGTCGTACGCGTGAACCACAATCTGTACTGCACATTCGTCCTTATGTACTGAATGATACATCGTGGCACATGTGTGACCGCACAACGACTGCGCCCAAAAACGGCGGACCATACAGTGCAAATATTGTGCACGCAGCTACGTGTCGTCTCCCTATGAGAGCTGGATTGCAGTGTGGTACGCCATAGAGACGTGTGGGAGGAACGGACGCCGTGGATGGCGATCAGCATGAGCTGTCTGTTGATGTATTCGGACCTAGTCGTCTCTCCTCACACACCGTGATGGCATGGTGCACCGCGTTCCATATCTGCGACATGCTACAGAGGCCGGTTGACAGTCGTTCGAGCAATGGACATCGCATACGTACGGGGGCCACCTTCCACGTATTGTCTAGGCGTGCACATTTTGTTGCGTGTATGTGGGCAGACGTAGTGTGGCGTGACACCTGACACAGGCATGCAATAATCGTTGAAGTTGCAAATGGCGATGGACGCCTGCGTTTTCTGGTGAAGTTACGCAAATGAACAAATGGTAACCTGTTGTGGTGCGGTTGTTCTCGCTAGGGGTGAATCGGTGATGGCGACGATAGGTTGAGGTACTAACCGGTTGTTCCAGCGATACCCACCATGCCGACGAAACTGAACGGCATCTGGGTGTGAAGCGATACGCGGCGGTGGCTGGGTGGGACCGTCCCCGGCCGGTGAGGGGGCGCCTCCCGGCGTGCTGGCCGCGCGGTGCGTGGGCGCACGCGCTACAGCCGGCTGGTGGGGGCGGCCAGTGGCAGGCGCGCCGGCCGACGGACGCGGCAGGCGTCGCAGCTGCGCGCCGGCGCACCCTGCGCGCGGCGCCGTGCGGCCAAAGTAGGTCCTCGCGGGCCCGGTGCGAAGCGCGGTGGACATCTTCAGTGTGCTGGTCCGATTGAGGACTGTGTGCGTTGAGGATGCGCCGCCGCCCGGCGCTCGGCGCCGCGACGCCGTCTGCTGCTCGGTCGCCCCAGCGGTTCTCGCTGGTGGTTTGTATCGCAGCTGTGCGGATGTGTTGGCGCGTGCGCTGTGCTGGGAGAGTTCGCTTCGGCACCCAAGTGGGGCTTTTGTCCTTCTGTGGCGCTGGCGTTGGAGCTGCCGGTCACCGTAGGTGGCGCGTGTTGTCTCCCGCCGGCAATGCCACGACAGCACGCTCCCGGGCCTCTGTCGGCAGCGGCAAGCTCAGTTGGGAGCACGGGTGGTCGCACCGAAAGCGTCTACTCGCCTAACTCCGGGCGATTGCGCCTCTCTCGAACCCGACCAAGTACTTGGGACGGCGCTGCGCGCCGCCGGGACCTGAGAGGGTTTCGAGGTGTATTGTGCAGGGGAGCTCAGCCTCCTCCTGTTTGCAGAATGATTGAGCGGACGCTTGCGTGTTCGCGCGGGCCCCCGGGACACACTCCCGGGCGGCCGGCTGCTCAGCTCTAGTTGACGCAGCTCCCTGGTTGATCCTGCCAGTAGTCATATGCTTGTCTCAAAGATTAAGCCATGCATGTCTCAGTACAAGCCGCATTAAGGTGAAACCGCGAATGGCTCATTAAATCAGTTATGGTTCCTTAGATCGTACCCACGTTACTTGGATAACTGTGGTAATTCTAGAGCTAATACATGCAAACAGAGTCCCGACCAGAGATGGAAGGGACGCTTTTATTAGATCAAAACCAATCGGTCGGCTCGTCCGGTCCGTTTGCCTTGGTGACTCTGAATAACTTTGGGCTGATCGCACGGTCCTCGTACCGGCGACGCATCTTTCAAATGTCTGCCTTATCAACTGTCGATGGTAGGTTCTGCGCCTACCATGGTTGTAACGGGTAACGGGGAATCAGGGTTCGATTCCGGAGAGGGAGCCTGAGAAACGGCTACCACATCCAAGGAAGGCAGCAGGCGCGCAAATTACCCACTCCCGGCACGGGGAGGTAGTGACGAAAAATAACGATACGGGACTCATCCGAGGCCCCGTAATCGGAATGAGTACACTTTAAATCCTTTAACGAGTATCTATTGGAGGGCAAGTCTGGTGCCAGCAGCCGCGGTAATTCCAGCTCCAATAGCGTATATTAAAGTTGTTGCGGTTAAAAAGCTCGTAGTTGGATTTGTGTCCCACGCTGTTGGTTCACCGCCCGTCGGTGTTTAACTGGCATGTATCGTGGGACGTCCTGCCGGTGGGGCGAGCTGAAGGCGTGCGACCGCCTCGTGCGTGCTCGTGCGTCCCGAGGCGGACCCCGTTGAAATCCTACCAGGGTGCTCTTTATTGAGTGTCTCGGTGGGCCGGCACGTTTACTTTGAACAAATTAGAGTGCTTAAAGCAGGCAAGCCCGCCTGAATACTGTGTGCATG
>NW_025727053.1:77500-80000 GCF_021461385.2 Schistocerca piceifrons | reverse complement strand
AACAGACCGAGCCCCACTGCATGGGGGGAGTCTTTGTCACTAATGTACACAGATGGAACATTTTGGACTGGAACCAGATTACCCGTACACACGGCGCTGATTAGTAATCAATGCAGAGCCATCAAACTACAGCAAATATACACAACTGTCCGTATACATGCTGAAAGAGTCTGCCCAAAATGGGAACCACACGTCAGCCAGACACTCTGATCACGCACCACTCTCTGCTTCTAACAGGCGCACATACAATATGTAAGCACCAGCATGGAACAACATCCAGTGCATCTTCTCCGCCACATTACACAATCCACACTATCACAACCAGACCAGGAGGTCCGTGCGGAAAATACAATATCCCAGCCTTTCGACATCCACCATTGCGCAGACCAGGCACCAACACCCACACATGTCCTATACAACGGTGCACCCAACATCACAATAGTACCTCCTGTCACAGCGCACAAACAATGACATGAGTCAAAGACACAGGTCTCACACAAGCATAGAATTGGAGCGCCGCCTCTAATAAGCCAAAGGTGCATCCTGACGTGACAAATCTGATCATGTCACAAGCATTCACTTACTATAATCACTATCAACGAACCTGCCGCCCCCGCCCCCCCCCCCCCTACACCTTTCCGTACAACAACGTGTAACCTAACCTAACCTAACCTAACCTATGTTGTACCTTAACCTAACCTATGTTGTACCTTAACCTAACCTATGTTGTACCTTAACCTAACCTATGTTGTACCTTAACCTAACCTATGTTGTACCTTAACCTAACCTATGTTGTACCTTAACCTAACCTATGTTGTACCTTAACCTAACCCATGTTGTACCTTAACCTAACCCATGTTGTACCTTAACCTAACCCATGTTGTACCTTAACCTAACCCATGTTGTACCTTAACCTAACCCATGTTGTACCTTAACCTAACCCATGTTGTGCCTCAACCTAACCCATGTTGTGCCTCAACCTAACCCATGTTGTGCCTCAACCTAACCCATGTTGTGCCTCAACCTAACCCATGTTGTGCCTTAACCTAACCCATGTTGTGCCTCAACCTAACCCATGTTGTGCCTTAACCTAACCCATGTTGTGCCTTAACCTAACCCATGTTGTGCCTTAACCTAACCCATGTTGTGCCTTAACCTAACCCATGTTGTGCCTTAACCTAACCCATGTTGTGCCTTAACCTAACCCATGTTGTGCCTTAACCTAACCCATGTTGTGCCTTAACCTAACCCATGTTGTGCCTTAACCTAACCCATGTTGTGCCTTAACCTAACCCATGTTGTCGCCTTAACGTAACCCACGTTGTCGCCTAAACCTGCTCTGTAATTGTTATACGACTCGTTCAATTACTGTAGTGTTGCCCACCCGCAACCCTCGCAATATAGTTCGCTACTCGCACTGCCCGCACCCCTGTGTATCGCTTCATGTTAAACACCTTGCAAGTCTTGCTCACTTTCCACATGCTCCTGCTGTACACTGTAATGTGGATGGCAGCAGGACGTACATGCCGCCCCTCCCCACGTCCCCACCTTGCCCCCTGCCTTCGCAAGCTGGTTGGTGAGAAGTTTGCATGTTCAATGCCCTTCGCATGCGACGTACTCAGGCTACGTTGTGGTGCGGCCTGTGTCAACTGTCCGCTGATGTCGTAAGCGTGAACCACAATCTGTACTGCACATTCGTCCTTATGTACTGAATGATACATCGTGGCACATGTGTGACCGCACAACGACTGCGCCCAAAAACGGCGGACCATACAGTGCAAATATTGTGCACGCAGCTACGTGTCGTCTCCCTATGAGAGCTGGATTGCAGTGTGGTACGCCATAGAGACGTGTGGGAGGAACGGACGCCGTGGATGGCGATCAGCATGAGCTGTCTGTTGATGTATTCGGACCTAGTCGTCTCTCCTCACACACCGTGATGGCATGGTGCACCGCGTTCCATATCTGCGACATGCTACAGAGGCCGGTTGACAGTCGTTCGAGCAATGGACATCGCATACGTACGGGGGCCACCTTCCACGTATTGTCTAGGCGTGCACATTTTGTTGCGTGTATGTGGGCAGACGTAGTGTGGCGTGACACCTGACACAGGCATGCAATAATCGTTGAAGTTGCAAATGGCGATGGACGCCTGCGTTTTCTGGTGAAGTTACGCAAATGAACAAATGGTAACCTGTTGTGGTGCGGTTGTTCTCGCTAGGGGTGAATCGGTGATGGCGACGATAGGTTGAGGTACTAACCGGTTGTTCCAGCGATACCCACCATGCCGACGAAACTGAACGGCATCTGGGTGTGAAGCGATACGCGGCGGTGGCTGGGTGGGACCGTCCCCGGCCGGTGAGGGGGCGCCTCCCGGCGTGCTGGCCGCGCGGTGCGTGGGCGCACGCGCTACAGCCGGCTGGTGGGGGCGGCCAGTGGCAGGCGCGCCGGCCGACGGACGCGGCAGGCGTCGCAGCTGCGCGCCGGCGCACCCTGCGCG
>NW_025727053.1:65000-67500 GCF_021461385.2 Schistocerca piceifrons | reverse complement strand
CCTTAACCTAACCCATGTTGTGCCTTAACCTAACCCATGTTGTCGCCTTAACGTAACCCACGTTGTCGCCTAAACCTGCTCTGTAATTGTTATACGACTCGTTCAATTACTGTAGTGTTGCCCACCCGCAACCCTCGCAATATAGTTCGCTACTCGCACTGCCCGCACCCCTGTGTATCGCTTCATGTTAAACACCTTGCAAGTCTTGCTCACTTTCCACATGCTCCTGCTGTACACTGTAATGTGGATGGCAGCAGGACGTACATGCCGCCCCTCCCCACGTCCCCACCTTGCCCCCTGCCTTCGCAAGCTGGTTGGTGAGAAGTTTGCATGTTCAATGCCCTTCGCATGCGACGTACTCAGGCTACGTTGTGGTGCGGCCTGTGTCAACTGTCCGCTGATGTCGTACGCGTGAACCACAATCTGTACTGCACATTCGTCCTTATGTACTGAATGATACATCGTGGCACATGTGTGACCGCACAACGACTGCGCCCAAAAACGGCGGACCATACAGTGCAAATATTGTGCACGCAGCTACGTGTCGTCTCCCTATGAGAGCTGGATTGCAGTGTGGTACGCCATAGAGACGTGTGGGAGGAACGGACGCCGTGGATGGCGATCAGCATGAGCTGTCTGTTGATGTATTCGGACCTAGTCGTCTCTCCTCACACACCGTGATGGCATGGTGCACCGCGTTCCATATCTGCGACATGCTACAGAGGCCGGTTGACAGTCGTTCGAGCAATGGACATCGCATACGTACGGGGGCCACCTTCCACGTATTGTCTAGGCGTGCACATTTTGTTGCGTGTATGTGGGCAGACGTAGTGTGGCGTGACACCTGACACAGGCATGCAATAATCGTTGAAGTTGCAAATGGCGATGGACGCCTGCGTTTTCTGGTGAAGTTACGCAAATGAACAAATGGTAACCTGTTGTGGTGCGGTTGTTCTCGCTAGGGGTGAATCGGTGATGGCGACGATAGGTTGAGGTACTAACCGGTTGTTCCAGCGATACCCACCATGCCGACGAAACTGAACGGCATCTGGGTGTGAAGCGATACGCGGCGGTGGCTGGGTGGGACCGTCCCCGGCCGGTGAGGGGGCGCCTCCCGGCGTGCTGGCCGCGCGGTGCGTGGGCGCACGCGCTACAGCCGGCTGGTGGGGGCGGCCAGTGGCAGGCGCGCCGGCCGACGGACGCGGCAGGCGTCGCAGCTGCGCGCCGGCGCACCCTGCGCGCGGCGCCGTGCGGCCAAAGTAGGTCCTCGCGGGCCCGGTGCGAAGCGCGGTGGACATCTTCAGTGTGCTGGTCCGATTGAGGACTGTGTGCGTTGAGGATGCGCCGCCGCCCGGCGCTCGGCGCCGCGACGCCGTCTGCTGCTCGGTCGCCCCAGCGGTTCTCGCTGGTGGTTTGTATCGCAGCTGTGCGGATGTGTTGGCGCGTGCGCTGTGCTGGGAGAGTTCGCTTCGGCACCCAAGTGGGGCTTTTGTCCTTCTGTGGCGCTGGCGTTGGAGCTGCCGGTCACCGTAGGTGGCGCGTGTTGTCTCCCGCCGGCAATGCCACGACAGCACGCTCCCGGGCCTCTGTCGGCAGCGGCAAGCTCAGTTGGGAGCACGGGTGGTCGCACCGAAAGCGTCTACTCGCCTAACTCCGGGCGATTGCGCCTCTCTCGAACCCGACCAAGTACCTGGGACGGCGCTGCGCGCCGCCGGGACCTGAGAGGGTTTCGAGGTGTATTGTGCAGGGGAGCTCAGCCTCCTCCTGTTTGCAGAATGATTGAGCGGACGCTTGCGTGTTCGCGCGGGCCCCCGGGACACACTCCCGGGCGGCCGGCTGCTCAGCTCTAGTTGACGCAGCTCCCTGGTTGATCCTGCCAGTAGTCATATGCTTGTCTCAAAGATTAAGCCATGCATGTCTCAGTACAAGCCGCATTAAGGTGAAACCGCGAATGGCTCATTAAATCAGTTATGGTTCCTTAGATCGTACCCACGTTACTTGGATAACTGTGGTAATTCTAGAGCTAATACATGCAAACAGAGTCCCGACCAGAGATGGAAGGGACGCTTTTATTAGATCAAAACCAATCGGTCGGCTCGTCCGGTCCGTTTGCCTTGGTGACTCTGAATAACTTTGGGCTGATCGCACGGTCCTCGTACCGGCGACGCATCTTTCAAATGTCTGCCTTATCAACTGTCGATGGTAGGTTCTGCGCCTACCATGGTTGTAACGGGTAACGGGGAATCAGGGTTCGATTCCGGAGAGGGAGCCTGAGAAACGGCTACCACATCCAAGGAAGGCAGCAGGCGCGCAAATTACCCACTCCCGGCACGGGGAGGTAGTGACGAAAAATAACGATACGGGACTCATCCGAGGCCCCGTAATCGGAATGAGTACACTTTAAATCCTTTAACGAGTATCTATTGGAGGGCAAGTCTGGTGCCAGCAGCCGCGGTAATTCCAGCTCCAATAGCGTATATTAAAGTTGTTGCGGTTAAAA
>NW_025727053.1:55000-57500 GCF_021461385.2 Schistocerca piceifrons | reverse complement strand
TTATAACAGACCGAGCCCCACTGCATGGGGGGAGTCTTTGTCACTAATGTACACAGATGGAACATTTTGGACTGGAACCAGATTACCCGTACACACGGCGCTGATTAGTAATCAATGCAGAGCCATCAAACTACAGCAAATATACACAACTGTCCGTATACATGCTGAAAGAGTCTGCCCAAAATGGGAACCACACGTCAGCCAGACACTCTGATCACGCACCACTCTCTGCTTCTAACAGGCGCACATACAATATGTAAGCACCAGCATGGAACAACATCCAGTGCATCTTCTCCGCCACATTACACAATCCACACTATCACAACCAGACCAGGAGGTCCGTGCGGAAAATACAATATCCCAGCCTTTCGACATCCACCATTGCGCAGACCAGGCACCAACACCCACACATGTCCTATACAACGGTGCACCCAACATCACAATAGTACCTCCTGTCACAGCGCACAAACAATGACATGAGTCAAAGACACAGGTCTCACACAAGCATAGAATTGGAGCGCCGCCTCTAATAAGCCAAAGGTGCATCCTGACGTGACAAATCTGATCATGTCACAAGCATTCACTTACTATAATCACTATCAACGAACCTGCCGCCCCCGCCCCCCCCCCCCCTACACCTTTCCGTACAACAACGTGTAACCTAACCTAACCTAACCTAACCTATGTTGTACCTTAACCTAACCTATGTTGTACCTTAACCTAACCTATGTTGTACCTTAACCTAACCTATGTTGTACCTTAACCTAACCTATGTTGTACCTTAACCTAACCTATGTTGTACCTTAACCTAACCTATGTTGTACCTTAACCTAACCCATGTTGTACCTTAACCTAACCCATGTTGTACCTTAACCTAACCCATGTTGTACCTTAACCTAACCCATGTTGTACCTTAACCTAACCCATGTTGTACCTTAACCTAACCCATGTTGTGCCTCAACCTAACCCATGTTGTGCCTCAACCTAACCCATGTTGTGCCTCAACCTAACCCATGTTGTGCCTCAACCTAACCCATGTTGTGCCTTAACCTAACCCATGTTGTGCCTCAACCTAACCCATGTTGTGCCTTAACCTAACCCATGTTGTGCCTTAACCTAACCCATGTTGTGCCTTAACCTAACCCATGTTGTGCCTTAACCTAACCCATGTTGTGCCTTAACCTAACCCATGTTGTGCCTTAACCTAACCCATGTTGTCGCCTTAACGTAACCCACGTTGTCGCCTAAACCTGCTCTGTAATTGTTATACGACTCGTTCAATTACTGTAGTGTTGCCCACCCGCAACCCTCGCAATATAGTTCGCTACTCGCACTGCCCGCACCCCTGTGTATCGCTTCATGTTAAACACCTTGCAAGTCTTGCTCACTTTCCACATGCTCCTGCTGTACACTGTAATGTGGATGGCAGCAGGACGTACATGCCGCCCCTCCCCACGTCCCCACCTTGCCCCCTGCCTTCGCAAGCTGGTTGGTGAGAAGTTTGCATGTTCAATGCCCTTCGCATGCGACGTACTCAGGCTACGTTGTGGTGCGGCCTGTGTCAACTGTCCGCTGATGTCGTACGCGTGAACCACAATCTGTACTGCACATTCGTCCTTATGTACTGAATGATACATCGTGGCACATGTGTGACCGCACAACGACTGCGCCCAAAAACGGCGGACCATACAGTGCAAATATTGTGCACGCAGCTACGTGTCGTCTCCCTATGAGAGCTGGATTGCAGTGTGGTACGCCATAGAGACGTGTGGGAGGAACGGACGCCGTGGATGGCGATCAGCATGAGCTGTCTGTTGATGTATTCGGACCTAGTCGTCTCTCCTCACACACCGTGATGGCATGGTGCACCGCGTTCCATATCTGCGACATGCTACAGAGGCCGGTTGACAGTCGTTCGAGCAATGGACATCGCATACGTACGGGGGCCACCTTCCACGTATTGTCTAGGCGTGCACATTTTGTTGCGTGTATGTGGGCAGACGTAGTGTGGCGTGACACCTGACACAGGCATGCAATAATCGTTGAAGTTGCAAATGGCGATGGACGCCTGCGTTTTCTGGTGAAGTTACGCAAATGAACAAATGGTAACCTGTTGTGGTGCGGTTGTTCTCGCTAGGGGTGAATCGGTGATGGCGACGATAGGTTGAGGTACTAACCGGTTGTTCCAGCGATACCCACCATGCCGACGAAACTGAACGGCATCTGGGTGTGAAGCGATACGCGGCGGTGGCTGGGTGGGACCGTCCCCGGCCGGTGAGGGGGCGCCTCCCGGCGTGCTGGCCGCGCGGTGCGTGGGCGCACGCGCTACAGCCGGCTGGTGGGGGCGGCCAGTGGCAGGCGCGCCGGCCGACGGACGCGGCAGGCGTCGCAGCTGCGCGCCGGCGCACCCTGCGCGCGGCGCCGTGCGGCCAAAGTAGGTCCTCGCGGGCCCGGTGCGAAGCGCGGTGGACATCTTCAGTGTGCTGGTCCGATTGAGGAC
>NW_025727053.1:42500-45000 GCF_021461385.2 Schistocerca piceifrons | reverse complement strand
ATTGTTATACGACTCGTTCAATTACTGTAGTGTTGCCCACCCGCAACCCTCGCAATATAGTTCGCTACTCGCACTGCCCGCACCCCTGTGTATCGCTTCATGTTAAACACCTTGCAAGTCTTGCTCACTTTCCACATGCTCCTGCTGTACACTGTAATGTGGATGGCAGCAGGACGTACATGCCGCCCCTCCCCACGTCCCCACCTTGCCCCCTGCCTTCGCAAGCTGGTTGGTGAGAAGTTTGCATGTTCAATGCCCTTCGCATGCGACGTACTCAGGCTACGTTGTGGTGCGGCCTGTGTCAACTGTCCGCTGATGTCGTACGCGTGAACCACAATCTGTACTGCACATTCGTCCTTATGTACTGAATGATACATCGTGGCACATGTGTGACCGCACAACGACTGCGCCCAAAAACGGCGGACCATACAGTGCAAATATTGTGCACGCAGCTACGTGTCGTCTCCCTATGAGAGCTGGATTGCAGTGTGGTACGCCATAGAGACGTGTGGGAGGAACGGACGCCGTGGATGGCGATCAGCATGAGCTGTCTGTTGATGTATTCGGACCTAGTCGTCTCTCCTCACACACCGTGATGGCATGGTGCACCGCGTTCCATATCTGCGACATGCTACAGAGGCCGGTTGACAGTCGTTCGAGCAATGGACATCGCATACGTACGGGGGCCACCTTCCACGTATTGTCTAGGCGTGCACATTTTGTTGCGTGTATGTGGGCAGACGTAGTGTGGCGTGACACCTGACACAGGCATGCAATAATCGTTGAAGTTGCAAATGGCGATGGACGCCTGCGTTTTCTGGTGAAGTTACGCAAATGAACAAATGGTAACCTGTTGTGGTGCGGTTGTTCTCGCTAGGGGTGAATCGGTGATGGCGACGATAGGTTGAGGTACTAACCGGTTGTTCCAGCGATACCCACCATGCCGACGAAACTGAACGGCATCTGGGTGTGAAGCGATACGCGGCGGTGGCTGGGTGGGACCGTCCCCGGCCGGTGAGGGGGCGCCTCCCGGCGTGCTGGCCGCGCGGTGCGTGGGCGCACGCGCTACAGCCGGCTGGTGGGGGCGGCCAGTGGCAGGCGCGCCGGCCGACGGACGCGGCAGGCGTCGCAGCTGCGCGCCGGCGCACCCTGCGCGCGGCGCCGTGCGGCCAAAGTAGGTCCTCGCGGGCCCGGTGCGAAGCGCGGTGGACATCTTCAGTGTGCTGGTCCGATTGAGGACTGTGTGCGTTGAGGATGCGCCGCCGCCCGGCGCTCGGCGCCGCGACGCCGTCTGCTGCTCGGTCGCCCCAGCGGTTCTCGCTGGTGGTTTGTATCGCAGCTGTGCGGATGTGTTGGCGCGTGCGCTGTGCTGGGAGAGTTCGCTTCGGCACCCAAGTGGGGCTTTTGTCCTTCTGTGGCGCTGGCGTTGGAGCTGCCGGTCACCGTAGGTGGCGCGTGTTGTCTCCCGCCGGCAATGCCACGACAGCACGCTCCCGGGCCTCTGTCGGCAGCGGCAAGCTGAGTTGGGAGCACGGGTGGTCGCACCGAAAGCGTCTACTCGCCTAACTCCGGGCGATTGCGCCTCTCTCGAACCCGACCAAGTACTTGGGACGGCGCTGCGCGCCGCCGGGACCTGAGAGGGTTTCGAGGTGTATTGTGCAGGGGAGCTCAGCCTCCTCCTGTTTGCAGAATGATTGAGCGGACGCTTGCGTGTTCGCGCGGGCCCCCGGGACACACTCCCGGGCGGCCGGCTGCTCAGCTCTAGTTGACGCAGCTCCCTGGTTGATCCTGCCAGTAGTCATATGCTTGTCTCAAAGATTAAGCCATGCATGTCTCAGTACAAGCCGCATTAAGGTGAAACCGCGAATGGCTCATTAAATCAGTTATGGTTCCTTAGATCGTACCCACGTTACTTGGATAACTGTGGTAATTCTAGAGCTAATACATGCAAACAGAGTCCCGACCAGAGATGGAAGGGACGCTTTTATTAGATCAAAACCAATCGGTCGGCTCGTCCGGTCCGTTTGCCTTGGTGACTCTGAATAACTTTGGGCTGATCGCACGGTCCTCGTACCGGCGACGCATCTTTCAAATGTCTGCCTTATCAACTGTCGATGGTAGGTTCTGCGCCTACCATGGTTGTAACGGGTAACGGGGAATCAGGGTTCGATTCCGGAGAGGGAGCCTGAGAAACGGCTACCACATCCAAGGAAGGCAGCAGGCGCGCAAATTACCCACTCCCGGCACGGGGAGGTAGTGACGAAAAATAACGATACGGGACTCATCCGAGGCCCCGTAATCGGAATGAGTACACTTTAAATCCTTTAACGAGTATCTATTGGAGGGCAAGTCTGGTGCCAGCAGCCGCGGTAATTCCAGCTCCAATAGCGTATATTAAAGTTGTTGCGGTTAAAAAGCTCGTAGTTGGATTTGTGTCCCACGCTGTTGGTTCACCGCCCGTCGGTGTTTAACTGGCATGTATCGTGGGACGTCCTGCCGG
>NW_025727053.1:32500-35000 GCF_021461385.2 Schistocerca piceifrons | reverse complement strand
CGTACACACGGCGCTGATTAGTAATCAATGCAGAGCCATCAAACTACAGCAAATATACACAACTGTCCGTATACATGCTGAAAGAGTCTGCCCAAAATGGGAACCACACGTCAGCCAGACACTCTGATCACGCACCACTCTCTGCTTCTAACAGGCGCACATACAATATGTAAGCACCAGCATGGAACAACATCCAGTGCATCTTCTCCGCCACATTACACAATCCACACTATCACAACCAGACCAGGAGGTCCGTGCGGAAAATACAATATCCCAGCCTTTCGACATCCACCATTGCGCAGACCAGGCACCAACACCCACACATGTCCTATACAACGGTGCACCCAACATCACAATAGTACCTCCTGTCACAGCGCACAAACAATGACATGAGTCAAAGACACAGGTCTCACACAAGCATAGAATTGGAGCGCCGCCTCTAATAAGCCAAAGGTGCATCCTGACGTGACAAATCTGATCATGTCACAAGCATTCACTTACTATAATCACTATCAACGAACCTGCCGCCCCCGCCCCCCCCCCCCCCCTACACCTTTCCGTACAACAACGTGTAACCTAACCTAACCTAACCTAACCTATGTTGTACCTTAACCTAACCTATGTTGTACCTTAACCTAACCTATGTTGTACCTTAACCTAACCTATGTTGTACCTTAACCTAACCCATGTTGTACCTTAACCTAACCCATGTTGTACCTTAACCTAACCCATGTTGTACCTTAACCTAACCCATGTTGTACCTTAACCTAACCCATGTTGTACCTTAACCTAACCCATGTTGTACCTTAACCTAACCCATGTTGTGCCTCAACCTAACCCATGTTGTGCCTCAACCTAACCCATGTTGTGCCTCAACCTAACCCATGTTGTGCCTCAACCTAACCCATGTTGTGCCTTAACCTAACCCATGTTGTGCCTCAACCTAACCCATGTTGTGCCTTAACCTAACCCATGTTGTGCCTTAACCTAACCCATGTTGTGCCTTAACCTAACCCATGTTGTGCCTTAACCTAACCCATGTTGTGCCTTAACCTAACCCATGTTGTGCCTTAACCTAACCCATGTTGTGCCTTAACCTAACCCATGTTGTGCCTTAACCTAACCCATGTTGTGCCTTAACCTAACCCATGTTGTCGCCTTAACGTAACCCACGTTGTCGCCTAAACCTGCTCTGTAATTGTTATACGACTCGTTCAATTACTGTAGTGTTGCCCACCCGCAACCCTCGCAATATAGTTCGCTACTCGCACTGCCCGCACCCCTGTGTATCGCTTCATGTTAAACACCTTGCAAGTCTTGCTCACTTTCCACATGCTCCTGCTGTACACTGTAATGTGGATGGCAGCAGGACGTACATGCCGCCCCTCCCCACGTCCCCACCTTGCCCCCTGCCTTCGCAAGCTGGTTGGTGAGAAGTTTGCATGTTCAATGCCCTTCGCATGCGACGTACTCAGGCTACGTTGTGGTGCGGCCTGTGTCAACTGTCCGCTGATGTCGTACGCGTGAACCACAATCTGTACTGCACATTCGTCCTTATGTACTGAATGATACATCGTGGCACATGTGTGACCGCACAACGACTGCGCCCAAAAACGGCGGACCATACAGTGCAAATATTGTGCACGCAGCTACGTGTCGTCTCCCTATGAGAGCTGGATTGCAGTGTGGTACGCCATAGAGACGTGTGGGAGGAACGGACGCCGTGGATGGCGATCAGCATGAGCTGTCTGTTGATGTATTCGGACCTAGTCGTCTCTCCTCACACACCGTGATGGCATGGTGCACCGCGTTCCATATCTGCGACATGCTACAGAGGCCGGTTGACAGTCGTTCGAGCAATGGACATCGCATACGTACGGGGGCCACCTTCCACGTATTGTCTAGGCGTGCACATTTTGTTGCGTGTATGTGGGCAGACGTAGTGTGGCGTGACACCTGACACAGGCATGCAATAATCGTTGAAGTTGCAAATGGCGATGGACGCCTGCGTTTTCTGGTGAAGTTACGCAAATGAACAAATGGTAACCTGTTGTGGTGCGGTTGTTCTCGCTAGGGGTGAATCGGTGATGGCGACGATAGGTTGAGGTACTAACCGGTTGTTCCAGCGATACCCACCATGCCGACGAAACTGAACGGCATCTGGGTGTGAAGCGATACGCGGCGGTGGCTGGGTGGGACCGTCCCCGGCCGGTGAGGGGGCGCCTCCCGGCGTGCTGGCCGCGCGGTGCGTGGGCGCACGCGCTACAGCCGGCTGGTGGGGGCGGCCAGTGGCAGGCGCGCCGGCCGACGGACGCGGCAGGCGTCGCAGCTGCGCGCCGGCGCACCCTGCGCGCGGCGCCGTGCGGCCAAAGTAGGTCCTCGCGGGCCCGGTGCGAAGCGCGGTGGACATCTTCAGTGTGCTGGTCCGATTGAGGACTGTGTGCGTTGAGGATGCGCCGCCGCCCGGCGCTCGGCGCCGCGACGCCGTCTGCTGCTCGGT
>NW_025727053.1:25000-27500 GCF_021461385.2 Schistocerca piceifrons | reverse complement strand
TGATGGGGGCCGTCATAGCATGATGCGCTTTGTGCTGGCCCCCGTTGGGCGAAAGGGAATCCGGTTCCTATTCCGGAACCCGGCAGCGGAACCGATACAAGTCGGGCCCCTCTTTTAGAGATGCTCGTCGGGGTAACCCAAAAGGACCCGGAGACGCCGTCGGGAGATCGGGGAAGAGTTTTCTTTTCTGCATGAGCGTTCGAGTTCCCTGGAATCCTCTAGCAGGGAGATAGGGTTTGGAACGCGAAGAGCACCGCAGTTGCGGCGGTGTCCCGATCTTCCCCTCGGACCTTGAAAATCCGGGAGAGGGCCACGTGGAGGTGTCGCGCCGGTTCGTACCCATATCCGCAGCAGGTCTCCAAGGTGAAGAGCCTCTAGTCGATAGAATAATGTAGGTAAGGGAAGTCGGCAAATTGGATCCGTAACTTCGGGATAAGGATTGGCTCTGAGGATCGGGGCGTGTCGGGCTTGGTCGGGAAGTGGGTCAGCGCTAACGTGCCGGGCCTGGGCGAGGTGAGTGCCGTAGGGGTGCCGGTAAGTGCGGGCGTTTAGCGCGGGCGTGGTCTGCTCTCGCCGTTGGTCGGCCTCGTGCTGGCCGGCGGTGCAGGATGCGCGCGCCTGCGCGGCGTTCGCGCCCCGGTGCTTCAACCTGCGTGCAGGATCCGAGCTCGGTCCCGTGCCTTGGCCTCCCACGGATCTTCCTTGCTGCGAGGCCGCGTCCGCCTTAGCGTGCTCCTCCGGGGGCGCGCGGGTGCGCGGATTCTCTTCGGCCGCCATTCAACGATCAACTCAGAACTGGCACGGACTGGGGGAATCCGACTGTCTAATTAAAACAAAGCATTGCGATGGCCCTAGCGGGTGTTGACGCAATGTGATTTCTGCCCAGTGCTCTGAATGTCAACGTGAAGAAATTCAAGCAAGCGCGGGTAAACGGCGGGAGTAACTATGACTCTCCTGCGGTCTTCTCCCCTTCTCGTGGGCCCGCTGATTTTCGCAGAGTGGAAGACCGCACCAGGGGCTTGGGGGGGTTACCAGCCCCCCCTCGCACTATCCCTTTGTTTAGTTGGGGGCAGTAATCAGAGAATAAGTGGTGGCCCTTCCGCTGAAGGTGCCACCCCAACTCCCCCAGCACCTAGCCGGCCAACCGGCCGTGCCGAAAATCTTGTAACTTTTGCAGCTGAATACACCTGTAGTGAGTGCCACCGCAGCTTCACCACCAAGAACGGTCTCGGGGTCCATCGCCGCCGCCAACACCTTGCGGCCGCCAACGCGGAGATCGTCACGGAGAGGCATCGCGCGAGGTGGACGGAGGAAGAAGTCCTGTCGCTCGCCAAGGCAGAGGCCGAACTGTTCCTCGAGAGGGACGCCCGGTTCTTCTTTGTAAATCAAGAACTCATCAGGATGTTCCCCGACCGAACGCTTGAGGCAATCAAGTGCCGACGGCGGCAAGCTGCCCACAAGCAGCTTGTCCGCCAATTCATGGAGGCGCTTGAGATCGGTCGGGGGGAAGAGCCGGCGTCCCGCCGGGGAGCAGCGAGCCCGCTGTCTGACGCGGGCGAGGCCGCTGCGCCGCCCGTCGACGCAGCCGAGGACTTCGCGGCCGACACCACCGGGCCGCCGCCGGAGGGGCCGACTGACGCCGCCATCTGGGAGCATCTGGCGGGGCTACCCGCTTCCGCCCAGCGTTTCTCTGCCCTGGATCGTGTCATAGGTCTGGGGCGGGGCACGCCGCCCGATGTCATCCTGGGCATGCTCCCGGATGCCCTTGCGTCGGTCGGGTCCAGAGGGGAGAGATCGATCACCAGGACACAGCGGCCGCGCCAACCATCGAAGCGGCCGCCTGCTGCGCCGCCGACGCAGAAGCGCAAGCGGCGCCGCTGGGAGTACGCGAGAACGCAGGATGCCTTCCGACGGTCGCGTGCACGTTGCGTGCGCGGCCTTTTGGATGGCACCCTGCTCCAGCCGCCACCTGCCATCCCTGGTCTGCTGGACTTCTGGGCGGACCTCTTCACCAAGAAGCCCATCTCCACCGCGGGCTTCATTCGTGACCGCCTCCTCCCGCACTCAGAGCCTGTCGCTCTCGAGTGCATATGGGGGCCGGTCACACATGAGGAGGTCGCCGCCGCGTTGCCGCCCAGGGGATCAGCAGCCGGGCCGGACGGCCTTACCCCAGCGGAGTTGCGGCGCCTGCCGCACGAAGTCCTGGTGAAAGTGATGAATCTCTTCCTTCTGGCCCGCGCCCTTCCGGAACGCCTGCTTCGCGCGCGGACGTCCCTTCTCCCGAAAACGGCTGCACCAACATCCCCCGCTGACTTTCGCCCCATTACGGTCTGCTCGGTGTTGGCGCGGACCTTTCACAAGGTTCTCGCGTCACGCCTGATGCGCGCATGTGCTGTGGACGAACGTCAGCGGGCATTCATCCCTCGGGATGGGATGTTGGAAAATACCTTCATCTTGGACACTGCTCTCACCGACGCAGTTCGCTCCTGCCGCTCTGTCT
>NW_025727053.1:17500-20000 GCF_021461385.2 Schistocerca piceifrons | reverse complement strand
TCCGCCACATTACACAATCCACACTATCACAACCAGACCAGGAGGTCCGTGCGGAAAATACAATATCCCAGCCTTTCGACATCCACCATTGCGCAGACCAGGCACCAACACCCACACATGTCCTATACAACGGTGCACCCAACATCACAATAGTACCTCCTGTCACAGCGCACAAACAATGACATGAGTCAAAGACACAGGTCTCACACAAGCATAGAATTGGAGCGCCGCCTCTAATAAGCCAAAGGTGCATCCTGACGTGACAAATCTGATCATGTCACAAGCATTCACTTACTATAATCACTATCAACGAACCTGCCGCCCCCGCCCCCCCCCCCCCCTACACCTTTCCGTACAACAACGTGTAACCTAACCTAACCTAACCTAACCTATGTTGTACCTTAACCTAACCTATGTTGTACCTTAACCTAACCTATGTTGTACCTTAACCTAACCTATGTTGTACCTTAACCTAACCTATGTTGTACCTTAACCTAACCTATGTTGTACCTTAACCTAACCTATGTTGTACCTTAACCTAACCCATGTTGTACCTTAACCTAACCCATGTTGTACCTTAACCTAACCCATGTTGTACCTTAACCTAACCCATGTTGTACCTTAACCTAACCCATGTTGTGCCTCAACCTAACCCATGTTGTGCCTCAACCTAACCCATGTTGTGCCTCAACCTAACCCATGTTGTGCCTCAACCTAACCCATGTTGTGCCTTAACCTAACCCATGTTGTGCCTCAACCTAACCCATGTTGTGCCTTAACCTAACCCATGTTGTGCCTTAACCTAACCCATGTTGTGCCTTAACCTAACCCATGTTGTGCCTTAACCTAACCCATGTTGTGCCTTAACCTAACCCATGTTGTGCCTTAACCTAACCCATGTTGTGCCTTAACCTAACCCATGTTGTGCCTTAACCTAACCCATGTTGTGCCTTAACCTAACCCATGTTGTCGCCTTAACGTAACCCACGTTGTCGCCTAAACCTGCTCTGTAATTGTTATACGACTCGTTCAATTACTGTAGTGTTGCCCACCCGCAACCCTCGCAATATAGTTCGCTACTCGCACTGCCCGCACCCCTGTGTATCGCTTCATGTTAAACACCTTGCAAGTCTTGCTCACTTTCCACATGCTCCTGCTGTACACTGTAATGTGGATGGCAGCAGGACGTACATGCCGCCCCTCCCCACGTCCCCACCTTGCCCCCTGCCTTCGCAAGCTGGTTGGTGAGAAGTTTGCATGTTCAATGCCCTTCGCATGCGACGTACTCAGGCTACGTTGTGGTGCGGCCTGTGTCAACTGTCCGCTGATGTCGTACGCGTGAACCACAATCTGTACTGCACATTCGTCCTTATGTACTGAATGATACATCGTGGCACATGTGTGACCGCACAACGACTGCGCCCAAAAACGGCGGACCATACAGTGCAAATATTGTGCACGCAGCTACGTGTCGTCTCCCTATGAGAGCTGGATTGCAGTGTGGTACGCCATAGAGACGTGTGGGAGGAACGGACGCCGTGGATGGCGATCAGCATGAGCTGTCTGTTGATGTATTCGGACCTAGTCGTCTCTCCTCACACACCGTGATGGCATGGTGCACCGCGTTCCATATCTGCGACATGCTACAGAGGCCGGTTGACAGTCGTTCGAGCAATGGACATCGCATACGTACGGGGGCCACCTTCCACGTATTGTCTAGGCGTGCACATTTTGTTGCGTGTATGTGGGCAGACGTAGTGTGGCGTGACACCTGACACAGGCATGCAATAATCGTTGAAGTTGCAAATGGCGATGGACGCCTGCGTTTTCTGGTGAAGTTACGCAAATGAACAAATGGTAACCTGTTGTGGTGCGGTTGTTCTCGCTAGGGGTGAATCGGTGATGGCGACGATAGGTTGAGGTACTAACCGGTTGTTCCAGCGATACCCACCATGCCGACGAAACTGAACGGCATCTGGGTGTGAAGCGATACGCGGCGGTGGCTGGGTGGGACCGTCCCCGGCCGGTGAGGGGGCGCCTCCCGGCGTGCTGGCCGCGCGGTGCGTGGGCGCACGCGCTACAGCCGGCTGGTGGGGGCGGCCAGTGGCAGGCGCGCCGGCCGACGGACGCGGCAGGCGTCGCAGCTGCGCGCCGGCGCACCCTGCGCGCGGCGCCGTGCGGCCAAAGTAGGTCCTCGCGGGCCCGGTGCGAAGCGCGGTGGACATCTTCAGTGTGCTGGTCCGATTGAGGACTGTGTGCGTTGAGGATGCGCCGCCGCCCGGCGCTCGGCGCCGCGACGCCGTCTGCTGCTCGGTCGCCCCAGCGGTTCTCGCTGGTGGTTTGTATCGCAGCTGTGCGGATGTGTTGGCGCGTGCGCTGTGCTGGGAGAGTTCGCTTCGGCACCCAAGTGGGGCTTTTGTCCTTCTGTGGCGCTGGCGTTGGAGCTGCCGGTCACCGTAGGTGGCGCGTGTTGTCTCCCGCCGGCAATGCCACGACAGCA
>NW_025727053.1:0-7500 GCF_021461385.2 Schistocerca piceifrons | reverse complement strand
ACTTTACTAGGCGCGGTCGACCCACGTGGCGCCGCGCCGTACGGGCCCTACTTGTTTGCCGGACGGGGCACTCGGGCGGCGCTGTCTGGGATCTGTTCCCGGCGCCGCCCTGCCCCTACCGGTCGACCATGGGTGTCTATATTTCGATGTCGGGACTCGGAATCGTCTGTAGACGACTTAGGTACCGGGCGGGGTGTTGTACTCGGTAGAGCAGTTGCCACGCTGCGATCTGTTGAGACTCAGCCCTAGCTTGGGGGATTCGTCTTGTCGCGAGACGAGACCCCCAGGGGCTGGTCGCCAGCAGGGGTACGCGTGGGCCCCCCTTGCTTTCAGTTTCCGCACGTCGCATCTCTGGGCGTATCGGTCTGGGCGGGCGCGCCGCACCCAGGGCGCTGCAGTGGGTGCGGCGGACTGGGGCGTATCGGTTGGCGTGGGCGCTGCGATGGGTGCCGCCGCCGTGCGCGCGGGGAGGCGGCGCCGGCCGGCCGGGCGCCGTGTGTACCGCCGCGCTATAGCGTATCGCTTTGGCGGCCGGCGCCGGGTGCCGCGGTGGGTGCCGGACGGTCGATGTCGGCCCACCGGCCGGGGCGTCGCGTGGAGGCGGCGGCGTCGGGTGGGTGCCGTGCGGTGGTCGCGGTGCCCGGCGGGGTCTGGTACGTTGTCGCCGTCCCGTGGTACCACGGCGTCCACCGCCGCCGTCCGGTGAACGCCAGTACCCCTAACCGATGGATGTGAAATAAAATATAATAACACATGATGCTCCGCAAGAAAATAGACTTGGGATAGGGTGTGTCGTTGGCAAGTCCCCGGGGCGGTTAGTGTGTGTGGTGATAAGTCTGTAGGGGCGGGGGGGGGGGGGCGAGGTATTAGGAAATAGATAGATAGATAGTGGTGCCGTGGGTGTCGACAGTAGACATAGCACACTGCCACCTACAGGGATCCGACGGAACTACGCCACCCATGCCGGCAAAACAGTATCGCCATCTATGAAAATAGGGCGACACCACATGCAATACCGCCATCTATGCGCATCTGACAACACTACGTCCGCACCACAAAACATACCGCCATCTGTAGGTCTCCCGCAACATGACCTCCTGCAACGACGCTACCGCCATCTATGAGACGCCAAGCCGACTAAGACAGCGATGGCGCCACAGTGGCCGCCTTTCGACGCCACCCACAAAGGCTGCAGCCTCTGTCGACCATAGCACCCAATCTCCAGTGGCTCTGCCGCACGAAGCCGTGGACCGGCAATGACGCCACCCGCACCCGTTCGTGCACCACCCCAACCGCCAAACTCGCACCTCCAGCGGATGAACGGCGGACGTTTCCCGCACTCGTAAAGTGCAATCCACCCCTATAACTTGCGTTTCATGAAGAGTTATTTCCAATATGCGACATTCCCGCTGTCCGTATACATGAGCCGCGACCTGTACCACTTACGAGCGAGAGACGCGATCGCGTTGCTCACTGTACGGCGTCCGATACCGAGCCATCAGCATGTCGGTCCCCATGCGCGTTGCACTCGCACTCGCAGTCGCAAAAACGTGGGGCAAATATATTACGCGGAAGAGTTATAACAGACCGAGCCCCACTGCATGGGGGGAGTCTTTGTCACTAATGTACACAGATGGAACATTTTGGACTGGAACCAGATTACCCGTACACACGGCGCTGATTAGTAATCAATGCAGAGCCATCAAACTACAGCAAATATACACAACTGTCCGTATACATGCTGAAAGAGTCTGCCCAAAATGGGAACCACACGTCAGCCAGACACTCTGATCACGCACCACTCTCTGCTTCTAACAGGCGCACATACAATATGTAAGCACCAGCATGGAACAACATCCAGTGCATCTTCTCCGCCACATTACACAATCCACACTATCACAACCAGACCAGGAGGTCCGTGCGGAAAATACAATATCCCAGCCTTTCGACATCCACCATTGCGCAGACCAGGCACCAACACCCACACATGTCCTATACAACGGTGCACCCAACATCACAATAGTACCTCCTGTCACAGCGCACAAACAATGACATGAGTCAAAGACACAGGTCTCACACAAGCATAGAATTGGAGCGCCGCCTCTAATAAGCCAAAGGTGCATCCTGACGTGACAAATCTGATCATGTCACAAGCATTCACTTACTATAATCACTATCAACGAACCTGCCGCCCCCGCCCCCCCCCCCCCCCTACACCTTTCCGTACAACAACGTGTAACCTAACCTAACCTAACCTAACCTATGTTGTACCTTAACCTAACCTATGTTGTACCTTAACCTAACCTATGTTGTACCTTAACCTAACCTATGTTGTACCTTAACCTAACCTATGTTGTACCTTAACCTAACCTATGTTGTACCTTAACCTAACCTATGTTGTACCTTAACCTAACCCATGTTGTACCTTAACCTAACCCATGTTGTACCTTAACCTAACCCATGTTGTACCTTAACCTAACCCATGTTGTACCTTAACCTAACCCATGTTGTACCTCAACCTAACCCATGTTGTGCCTCAACCTAACCCATGTTGTGCCTCAACCTAACCCATGTTGTGCCTCAACCTAACCCATGTTGTGCCTCAACCTAACCCATGTTGTGCCTTAACCTAACCCATGTTGTGCCTCAACCTAACCCATGTTGTGCCTTAACCTAACCCATGTTGTGCCTTAACCTAACCCATGTTGTGCCTTAACCTAACCCATGTTGTGCCTTAACCTAACCCATGTTGTGCCTTAACCTAACCCATGTTGTGCCTTAACCTAACCCATGTTGTGCCTTAACCTAACCCATGTTGTGCCTTAACCTAACCCATGTTGTGCCTTAACCTAACCCATGTTGTCGCCTTAACGTAACCCACGTTGTCGCCTAAACCTGCTCTGTAATTGTTATACGACTCGTTCAATTACTGTAGTGTTGCCCACCCGCAACCCTCGCAATATAGTTCGCTACTCGCACTGCCCGCACCCCTGTGTATCGCTTCATGTTAAACACCTTGCAAGTCTTGCTCACTTTCCACATGCTCCTGCTGTACACTGTAATGTGGATGGCAGCAGGACGTACATGCCGCCCCTCCCCACGTCCCCACCTTGCCCCCTGCCTTCGCAAGCTGGTTGGTGAGAAGTTTGCATGTTCAATGCCCTTCGCATGCGACGTACTCAGGCTACGTTGTGGTGCGGCCTGTGTCAACTGTCCGCTGATGTCGTACGCGTGAACCACAATCTGTACTGCACATTCGTCCTTATGTACTGAATGATACATCGTGGCACATGTGTGACCGCACAACGACTGCGCCCAAAAACGGCGGACCATACAGTGCAAATATTGTGCACGCAGCTACGTGTCGTCTCCCTATGAGAGCTGGATTGCAGTGTGGTACGCCATAGAGACGTGTGGGAGGAACGGACGCCGTGGATGGCGATCAGCATGAGCTGTCTGTTGATGTATTCGGACCTAGTCGTCTCTCCTCACACACCGTGATGGCATGGTGCACCGCGTTCCATATCTGCGACATGCTACAGAGGCCGGTTGACAGTCGTTCGAGCAATGGACATCGCATACGTACGGGGGCCACCTTCCACGTATTGTCTAGGCGTGCACATTTTGTTGCGTGTATGTGGGCAGACGTAGTGTGGCGTGACACCTGACACAGGCATGCAATAATCGTTGAAGTTGCAAATGGCGATGGACGCCTGCGTTTTCTGGTGAAGTTACGCAAATGAACAAATGGTAACCTGTTGTGGTGCGGTTGTTCTCGCTAGGGGTGAATCGGTGATGGCGACGATAGGTTGAGGTACTAACCGGTTGTTCCAGCGATACCCACCATGCCGACGAAACTGAACGGAATCTGGGTGTGAAGCGATACGCGGCGGTGGCTGGGTGGGACCGTCCCCGGCCGGTGAGGGGGCGCCTCCCGGCGTGCTGGCCGCGCGGTGCGTGGGCGCACGCGCTACAGCCGGCTGGTGGGGGCGGCCAGTGGCAGGCGCGCCGGCCGACGGACGCGGCAGGCGTCGCAGCTGCGCGCCGGCGCACCCTGCGCGCGGCGCCGTGCGGCCAAAGTAGGTCCTCGCGGGCCCGGTGCGAAGCGCGGTGGACATCTTCAGTGTGCTGGTCCGATTGAGGACTGTGTGCGTTGAGGATGCGCCGCCGCCCGGCGCTCGGCGCCGCGACGCCGTCTGCTGCTCGGTCGCCCCAGCGGTTCTCGCTGGTGGTTTGTATCGCAGCTGTGCGGATGTGTTGGCGCGTGCGCTGTGCTGGGAGAGTTCGCTTCGGCACCCAAGTGGGGCTTTTGTCCTTCTGTGGCGCTGGCGTTGGAGCTGCCGGTCACCGTAGGTGGCGCGTGTTGTCTCCCGCCGGCAATGCCACGACAGCACGCTCCCGGGCCTCTGTCGGCAGCGGCAAGCTCAGTTGGGAGCACGGGTGGTCGCACCGAAAGCGTCTACTCGCCTAACTCCGGGCGATTGCGCCTCTCTCGAACCCGACCAAGTACTTGGGACGGCGCTGCGCGCCGCCGGGACCTGAGAGGGTTTCGAGGTGTATTGTGCAGGGGAGCTCAGCCTCCTCCTGTTTGCAGAATGATTGAGCGGACGCTTGCGTGTTCGCGCGGGCCCCCGGGACACACTCCCGGGCGGCCGGCTGCTCAGCTCTAGTTGACGCAGCTCCCTGGTTGATCCTGCCAGTAGTCATATGCTTGTCTCAAAGATTAAGCCATGCATGTCTCAGTACAAGCCGCATTAAGGTGAAACCGCGAATGGCTCATTAAATCAGTTATGGTTCCTTAGATCGTACCCACGTTACTTGGATAACTGTGGTAATTCTAGAGCTAATACATGCAAACAGAGTCCCGACCAGAGATGGAAGGGACGCTTTTATTAGATCAAAACCAATCGGTCGGCTCGTCCGGTCCGTTTGCCTTGGTGACTCTGAATAACTTTGGGCTGATCGCACGGTCCTCGTACCGGCGACGCATCTTTCAAATGTCTGCCTTATCAACTGTCGATGGTAGGTTCTGCGCCTACCATGGTTGTAACGGGTAACGGGGAATCAGGGTTCGATTCCGGAGAGGGAGCCTGAGAAACGGCTACCACATCCAAGGAAGGCAGCAGGCGCGCAAATTACCCACTCCCGGCACGGGGAGGTAGTGACGAAAAATAACGATACGGGACTCATCCGAGGCCCCGTAATCGGAATGAGTACACTTTAAATCCTTTAACGAGTATCTATTGGAGGGCAAGTCTGGTGCCAGCAGCCGCGGTAATTCCAGCTCCAATAGCGTATATTAAAGTTGTTGCGGTTAAAAAGCTCGTAGTTGGATTTGTGTCCCACGCTGTTGGTTCACCGCCCGTCGGTGTTTAACTGGCATGTATCGTGGGACGTCCTGCCGGTGGGGCGAGCTGAAGGCGTGCGACCGCCTCGTGCGTGCTCGTGCGTCCCGAGGCGGACCCCGTTGAAATCCTACCAGGGTGCTCTTTATTGAGTGTCTCGGTGGGCCGGCACGTTTACTTTGAACAAATTAGAGTGCTTAAAGCAGGCAAGCCCGCCTGAATACTGTGTGCATGGAATAATGGAATAGGACCTCGGTTCTATTTTGTTGGTTTTCGGAACCCGAGGTAATGATTAATAGGGACAGGCGGGGGCATTCGTATTGCGACGTTAGAGGTGAAATTCTTGGATCGTCGCAAGACGAACAGAAGCGAAAGCATTTGCCAAGTATGTTTTCATTAATCAAGAACGAAAGTTAGAGGTTCGAAGGCGATCAGATACCGCCCTAGTTCTAACCATAAACGATGCCAGCCAGCGATCCGCCGCAGTTCCTCCGATGACTCGGCGGGCAGCCTCCGGGAAACCAAAGCTTTTGGGTTCCGGGGGAAGTATGGTTGCAAAGCTGAAACTTAAAGGAATTGACGGAAGGGCACCACCAGGAGTGGAGCCTGCGGCTTAATTTGACTCAACACGGGAAACCTCACCAGGCCCGGACACCGGAAGGATTGACAGATTGATAGCTCTTTCTTGATTCGGTGGGTGGTGGTGCATGGCCGTTCTTAGTTGGTGGAGCGATTTGTCTGGTTAATTCCGATAACGAACGAGACTCTAGCCTGCTAACTAGTCGCGTGACATCCTTCGTGCTGTCAGCGATTACTTTTCTTCTTAGAGGGACAGGCGGCTTCTAGCCGCACGAGATTGAGCAATAACAGGTCTGTGATGCCCTTAGATGTTCTGGGCCGCACGCGCGCTACACTGAAGGAATCAGCGTGTCTTCCTAGGCCGAAAGGTCGGGGTAACCCGCTGAACCTCCTTCGTGCTAGGGATTGGGGCTTGCAATTGTTCCCCATGAACGAGGAATTCCCAGTAAGCGCGAGTCATAAGCTCGCGTTGATTACGTCCCTGCCCTTTGTACACACCGCCCGTCGCTACTACCGATTGAATGATTTAGTGAGGTCTTCGGACTGGTACGCGGCATTGACTCTGTCGTTGCCGATGCTACCGGAAAGATGACCAAACTTGATCATTTAGAGGAAGTAAAAGTCGTAACAAGGTTTCCGTAGGTGAACCTGCGGAAGGATCATTACCGACTAGACTGCATGTCTTTCGATGTGCGTGTCGTGTCGCGCAACACGCTACCTGTACGGCTCGCCGTAGCCGTGCGCCGCGTGCGGAACCACGCGTGCCTCTCAAAACTAGCGGCAATGTTGTGTGGTACGAGCGCTGAAGCGCTGGAGCGGCTGGCCTGCGGCACCTGGCGCCTGGCGCCGGTTTTGAATGACTTTCGCCCGAGTGCCTGTCCGCTCCGGTGTGGAGCCGTACGACGCCCGTCGGCCGTGAGGCCGTTGGACACAGAACGCTGGAACAGGGGCCGCCACACGCCTCACTCCCGCCTATGCGACCGTCTCGAAAGAGACGGCGGAAACTGAGAAAAGATCACCCAGGACGGTGGATCACTCGGCTCGTGGGTCGATGAAGAACGCAGCAAATTGCGCGTCGACATGTGAACTGCAGGACACATGAACATCGACGTTTCGAACGCACATTGCGGTCCATGGATTCCGTTCCCGGGCCACGTCTGGCTGAGGGTCGGCTACGTATACTGAAGCGCGCGGCGTTTGCCCCGCTTCGCAGACCTGGGAGTGTCGCGGCCGCCTGTGGGGCCGGCCGCGTCTCCTCAAACGTGCGATGCGCGCCCGTCGCCTGGCGGTTCGCATACCGGTACTTTCTCGGTAGCGTGCACAGCCGGCTGGCGGTGTGGCGTGCGACACCTCGTACAACGACCTCAGAGCAGGCGAGACTACCCGCTGAATTTAAGCATATTACTAAGCGGAGGAAAAGAAACTAACAAGGATTCCCCCAGTAGCGGCGAGCGAACAGGGAAGAGTCCAGCACCGAACCCCGCAGGCTGCCGCCTGTCGTGGCATGTGGTGTTTGGGAGGGTCCACTACCCCGACGCCTCGCGCCGAGCCCAAGTCCAACTTGAATGAGGCCACG
>NW_025727052.1:42500-45341 GCF_021461385.2 Schistocerca piceifrons | reverse complement strand
CCCATGTTGTGCCTCAACCTAACCCATGTTGTGCCTTAACCTAACCCATGTTGTGCCTCAACCTAACCCATGTTGTGCCTTAACCTAACCCATGTTGTGCCTCAACCTAACCCATGTTGTGCCTTAACCTAACCCATGTTGTGCCTTAACCTAACCCATGTTGTGCCTTAACCTAACCCATGTTGTGCCTTAACCTAACCCATGTTGTGCCTTAACCTAACCCATGTTGTGCCTTAACCTAACCCATGTTGTCGCCTTAACGTAACCCACGTTGTCGCCTAAACCTGCTCTGTAATTGTTATACGACTCGTTCAATTACTGTAGTGTTGCCCACCCGCAACCCTCGCAATATAGTTCGCTACTCGCACTGCCCGCACCCCTGTGTATCGCTTCATGTTAAACACCTTGCAAGTCTTGCTCACTTTCCACATGCTCCTGCTGTACACTGTAATGTGGATGGCAGCAGGACGTACATGCCGCCCCTCCCCACGTCCCCACCTTGCCCCCTGCCTTCGCAAGCTGGTTGGTGAGAAGTTTGCATGTTCAATGCCCTTCGCATGCGACGTACTCAGGCTACGTTGTGGTGCGGCCTGTGTCAACTGTCCGCTGATGTCGTACGCGTGAACCACAATCTGTACTGCACATTCGTCCTTATGTACTGAATGATACATCGTGGCACATGTGTGACCGCACAACGACTGCGCCCAAAAACGGCGGACCATACAGTGCAAATATTGTGCACCGCAGCTACGTGTCGTCTCCCTATGAGAGCTGGATTGCAGTGTGGTACGCCATAGAGACGTGTGGGAGGAACGGACGCCGTGGATGGCGATCAGCATGAGCTGTCTGTTGATGTATTCGGACCTAGTCGTCTCTCCTCACACACCGTGATGGCATGGTGCACCGCGTTCCATATCTGCGACATGCTACAGAGGCCGGTTGACAGTCGTTCGAGCAATGGACATCGCATACGTACGGGGGCCACCTTCCACGTATTGTCTAGGCGTGCACATTTTGTTGCGTGTATGTGGGCAGACGTAGTGTGGCGTGACACCTGACACAGGCATGCAATAATCGTTGAAGTTGCAAATGGCGATGGACGCCTGCGTTTTCTGGTGAAGTTACGCAAATGAACAAATGGTAACCTGTTGTGGTGCGGTTGTTCTCGCTAGGGGTGAATCGGTGATGGCGACGATAGGTTGAGGTACTAACCGGTTGTTCCAGCGATACCCACCATGCCGACGAAACTGAACGGCATCTGGGTGTGAAGCGATACGCGGCGGTGGCTGGGTGGGACCGTCCCCCGGCCGGTGAGGGGGCGCCTCCCGGCGTGCTGGCCGCGCGGTGCGTGGGCGCACGCGCTACAGCCGGCTGGTGGGGGCGGCCAGTGGCAGGCGCGCCGGCCGACGGACGCGGCAGGCGTCGCAGCTGCGCGCCGGCGCACCCTGCGCGCGGCGCCGTGCGGCCAAAGTAGGTCCTCGCGGGCCCGGTGCGAAGCGCGGTGGACATCTTCAGTGTGCTGGTCCGATTGAGGACTGTGTGCGTTGAGGATGCGCCGCCGCCCGGCGCTCGGCGCCGCGACGCCGTCTGCTGCTCGGTCGCCCCAGCGGTTCTCGCTGGTGGTTTGTATCGCAGCTGTGCGGATGTGTTGGCGCGTGCGCTGTGGCTGGGAGAGTTCGCTTCGGCACCCAAGTGGGGCTTTTGTCCTTCTGTGGCGCTGGCGTTGGAGCTGCCGGTCACCGTAGTGGCGCGTGTTGTCTCCCGCCGGCAATGCCACGACAGCACGCTCCCGGGCCTCTGTCGGCAGCGGCAAGCTCAGTTGGGAGCACGGGTGGTCGCACCGAAAGCGTCTACTCGCCTAACTCCGGGCGATTGCGCCTCTCTCGAACCCGACCAAGTACTTGGGACGGCGCTGCGCGCCGCCGGGACCTGAGAGGGTTTCGAGGTGTATTGTGCAGGGGAGCTCAGCCTCCTCCTGTTTGCAGAATGATTGAGCGGACGCTTGCGTGTTCGCGCGGGCCCCCGGGACACACTCCCGGGCGGCCGGCTGCTCAGCTCTAGTTGACGCAGCTCCCTGGTTGATCCTGCCAGTAGTCATATGCTTGTCTCAAAGATTAAGCCATGCATGTCTCAGTACAAGCCGCATTAAGGTGAAACCGCGAATGGCTCATTAAATCAGTTATGGTTCCTTAGATCGTACCCACGTTACTTGGATAACTGTGGTAATTCTGCTAATACATGCAAACAGAGTCCCGACCAGAGATGGAAGGGACGCTTTTATTAGATCAAAACCAATCGGTCGGCTCGTCCGGTCCGTTTGCCTTGGTGACTCTGAATAACTTTGGGCTGATCGCACGGTCCTCGTACCGGCGACGCATCTTTCAAATGTCTGCCTTATCAACTGTCGATGGTAGGTTCTGCGCCTACCATGGTTGTAACGGGTAACGGGGAATCAGGGTTCGATTCCGGAGAGGGAGCCTGAGAAACGGCTACCACATCCAAGGAAGGCAGCAGGCGCGCAAATTACCCACTCCCGGCACGGGGAGGTAGTGACGAAAAATAACGATACGGGACTCATCCGAGGCCCCGTAATCGGAATGAGTACACTTTAAATCCTTTAACGAGTATCTATTGGAGGGCAAGTCTGGTGCCAGCAGCCGCGGTAATTCCAGCTCCAATAGCGTATATTAAAGTTGTTGCGGTTAAAAAGCTCGTAGTTGGATTTGTGTCCCACGCTGTTGGTTCACCGCCCGTCGGTGTTTAACTGGCATGTATCGTGGGACGTCCTGCCGGTGGGGCGAGCTGAAGGCGTGCGACCGCCTCGTGCGTGCTCGTGCGTCC
>NW_025727052.1:32500-35000 GCF_021461385.2 Schistocerca piceifrons | reverse complement strand
AGCAAATATACACAACTGTCCGTATACATGCTGAAAGAGTCTGCCCAAAATGGGAACCACACGTCAGCCAGACACTCTGATCACGCACCACTCTCTGCTTCTAACAGGCGCACATACAATATGTAAGCACCAGCATGGAACAACATCCAGTGCATCTTCTCCGCCACATTACACAATCCACACTATCACAACCAGACCAGGAGGTCCGTGCGGAAAATACAATATCCCAGCCTTTCGACATCCACCATTGCGCAGACCAGGCACCAACACCCACACATGTCCTATACAACGGTGCACCCAACATCACAATAGTACCTCCTGTCACAGCGCACAAACAATGACATGAGTCAAAGACACAGGTCTCACACAAGCATAGAATTGGAGCGCCGCCTCTAATAAGCCAAAGGTGCATCCTGACGTGACAAATCTGATCATGTCACAAGCATTCACTTACTATAATCACTATCAACGAACCTGCCGCCCCCGCCCCCCCCCCCCCCTACACCTTTCCGTACAACAACGTGTAACCTAACCTAACCTAACCTAACCTATGTTGTACCTTAACCTAACCTATGTTGTACCTTAACCTAACCTATGTTGTACCTTAACCTAACCTATGTTGTACCTTAACCTAACCTATGTTGTACCTTAACCTAACCTATGTTGTACCTTAACCTAACCCATGTTGTACCTTAACCTAACCCATGTTGTACCTTAACCTAACCCATGTTGTACCTTAACCTAACCCATGTTGTACCTTAACCTAACCCATGTTGTACCTTAACCTAACCCATGTTGTACCTTAACCTAACCCATGTTGTACCTTAACCTAACCCATGTTGTGCCTCAACCTAACCCATGTTGTGCCTCAACCTAACCCATGTTGTGCCTCAACCTAACCCATGTTGTGCCTTAACCTAACCCATGTTGTGCCTCAACCTAACCCATGTTGTGCCTTAACCTAACCCATGTTGTGCCTTAACCTAACCCATGTTGTGCCTTAACCTAACCCATGTTGTGCCTTAACCTAACCCATGTTGTGCCTTAACCTAACCCATGTTGTGCCTTAACCTAACCCATGTTGTGCCTTAACCTAACCCATGTTGTCGCCTTAACGTAACCCACGTTGTCGCCTAAACCTGCTCTGTAATTGTTATACGACTCGTTCAATTACTGTAGTGTTGCCCACCCGCAACCCTCGCAATATAGTTCGCTACTCGCACTGCCCGCACCCCTGTGTATCGCTTCATGTTAAACACCTTGCAAGTCTTGCTCACTTTCCACATGCTCCTGCTGTACACTGTAATGTGGATGGCAGCAGGACGTACATGCCGCCCCTCCCCACGTCCCCACCTTGCCCCCTGCCTTCGCAAGCTGGTTGGTGAGAAGTTTGCATGTTCAATGCCCTTCGCATGCGACGTACTCAGGCTACGTTGTGGTGCGGCCTGTGTCAACTGTCCGCTGATGTCGTACGCGTGAACCACAATCTGTACTGCACATTCGTCCTTATGTACTGAATGATACATCGTGGCACATGTGTGACCGCACAACGACTGCGCCCAAAAACGGCGGACCATACAGTGCAAATATTGTGCACGCAGCTACGTGTCGTCTCCCTATGAGAGCTGGATTGCAGTGTGGTACGCCATAGAGACGTGTGGGAGGAACGGACGCCGTGGATGGCGATCAGCATGAGCTGTCTGTTGATGTATTCGGACCTAGTCGTCTCTCCTCACACACCGTGATGGCATGGTGCACCGCGTTCCATATCTGCGACATGCTACAGAGGCCGGTTGACAGTCGTTCGAGCAATGGACATCGCATACGTACGGGGGCCACCTTCCACGTATTGTCTAGGCGTGCACATTTTGTTGCGTGTATGTGGGCAGACGTAGTGTGGCGTGACACCTGACACAGGCATGCAATAATCGTTGAAGTTGCAAATGGCGATGGACGCCTGCGTTTTCTGGTGAAGTTACGCAAATGAACAAATGGTAACCTGTTGTGGTGCGGTTGTTCTCGCTAGGGGTGAATCGGTGATGGCGACGATAGGTTGAGGTACTAACCGGTTGTTCCAGCGATACCCACCATGCCGACGAAACTGAACGGCATCTGGGTGTGAAGCGATACGCGGCGGTGGCTGGGTGGGACCGTCCCCGGCCGGTGAGGGGGCGCCTCCCGGCGTGCTGGCCGCGCGGTGCGTGGGCGCACGCGCTACAGCCGGCTGGTGGGGGCGGCCAGTGGCAGGCGCGCCGGCCGACGGACGCGGCAGGCGTCGCAGCTGCGCGCCGGCGCACCCTGCGCGCGGCGCCGTGCGGCCAAAGTAGGTCCTCGCGGGCCCGGTGCGAAGCGCGGTGGACATCTTCAGTGTGCTGGTCCGATTGAGGACTGTGTGCGTTGAGGATGCGCCGCCGCCCGGCGCTCGGCGCCGCGACGCCGTCTGCTGCTCGGTCGCCCCAGCGGTTCTCGCTGGTGGTTTGTATCGCAGCTGTGCGGATGT
>NW_025727052.1:20000-27500 GCF_021461385.2 Schistocerca piceifrons | reverse complement strand
GCGAAAGGGAATCCGGTTCCTATTCCGGAACCCGGCAGCGGAACCGATACAAGTCGGGCCCCTCTTTTAGAGATGCTCGTCGGGGTAACCCAAAAGGACCCGGAGACGCCGTCGGGAGATCGGGGAAGAGTTTTCTTTTCTGCATGAGCGTTCGAGTTCCCTGGAATCCTCTAGCAGGGAGATAGGGTTTGGAACGCGAAGAGCACCGCAGTTGCGGCGGTGTCCCGATCTTCCCCTCGGACCTTGAAAATCCGGGAGAGGGCCACGTGGAGGTGTCGCGCCGGTTCGTACCCATATCCGCAGCAGGTCTCCAAGGTGAAGAGCCTCTAGTCGATAGAATAATGTAGGTAAGGGAAGTCGGCAAATTGGATCCGTAACTTCGGGATAAGGATTGGCTCTGAGGATCGGGGCGTGTCGGGCTTGGTCGGGAAGTGGGTCAGCGCTAACGTGCCGGGCCTGGGCGAGGTGAGTGCCGTAGGGGTGCCGGTAAGTGCGGGCGTTTAGCGCGGGCGTGGTCTGCTCTCGCCGTTGGTCGGCCTCGTGCTGGCCGGCGGTGCAGGATGCGCGCGCCTGCGCGGCGTTCGCGCCCCGGTGCTTCAACCTGCGTGCAGGATCCGAGCTCGGTCCCGTGCCTTGGCCTCCCACGGATCTTCCTTGCTGCGAGGCCGCGTCCGCCTTAGCGTGCTCCTCCGGGGGCGCGCGGGTGCGCGGATTCTCTTCGGCCGCCATTCAACGATCAACTCAGAACTGGCACGGACTGGGGGAATCCGACTGTCTAATTAAAACAAAGCATTGCGATGGCCCTAGCGGGTGTTGACGCAATGTGATTTCTGCCCAGTGCTCTGAATGTCAACGTGAAGAAATTCAAGCAAGCGCGGGTAAACGGCGGGAGTAACTATGACTCTGCGCTGGCTGCAATGCAACGGAGACTGCCAACCATGTCATTCAACAGTGCTGGAGAAGCGACGGGGCTCGCATTGCTAGACACGATGCCATGGCGTCCTATCTGGCGCGAGGCCTCCGCCGCAGAGGCTACAATGTTCTGCTAGAGCCTCACCTTCGTACATCTGAAGGCCTGAAAAAGCCAGACATCGTGGCGGTCCGTGACACTGCAGCATTTGTCATCGATGCGCAGGTGGTTGGCGACAACCGTGATCTTGGTAGGTGTCACCGCGAGAAAGTAGCCGTCTACGACAAGCAGGCAGTTTACGACAAGATACGTGAGCTGTTTCCAGTGGCTACGGAATTCACCACCACGTCGGCGACCATCAACTGGCGTGGGGTTTGGTCTCCAGCCTCTGCCAAAGCATTGCAGGAGGTTGGCGTGACGAAGGGCCACCTTTCAACATTGAGCACCAGAGTACTTCTGGGCAGCATCATGGCGGCGCGGCGTTTCGAATCTATGACTGCCCCTCGCCGCCGCACGATGCCCCGCACTGGCGTTGGTTAGCGTGGTTCAACTCTTCGGCTGCTGCCTGGCCACTCAGGCATAATACCTCTCTTTATTCATGTACATTACTATTAAGTGTGTTTGTATTTATGTACCAACTGTAAACCCGCTTTGTGGGTACTCACTTATTTTGTATGTTATTCACTGTACGTGAATAAAGACGGCTGTGATAGCCAAATGCCTCGTCATCTAATTAGTGACGCGCATGAATGGATTAACGAGATTCCCGCGTCGTGTGCGGTCGTGCGTCGCGTGCGCTCCCGTTCTTTCGTCTTTTTGGGTGGGTAAAACGTGTGCGATCGATCCGAAATTTGGCACAGAGCTTCGTGTTGTGCCACTACAACCCGTGTAGTAAAATATTCGGTGTCGCTTTAACCGTTTGTGAATTATCGTGACATTTGCAAAATTTTAAATTTTTGTGTGTTTCGTCGCATTTATGGAGTTTGTGCTGTCTGTGAAGTGCTTCTTCGACGCAGACTGCAACGCGGGACGTCGCTGATGCTTCGCCTGCCTCGTCAAACAGGTATTTTTATCAGTTTTTTTCAATAAGTCGATGTTTCTCTAATCCCAGTATGTACGTCAATCTCGTGAATTCTTTCCACCTGAGTGGTACTGCAGGTGCGCAGTAGCCGTTTTCAGATTTATAATACACGGTAAAGTGGTCCACTGTGCCTAGGAACCGCTTTGTTGGTGGTCGTGTGCTGCCCTTTGTCTGCCACGCGTCTTCGCGGGCTCCGCGCGTGTTGAGAAATCCGTTGCCATCCGTCCACTGCCAGTCCTTATCTAGGATCCAAGCACACAGCTGTATTCGTGAGGTCTTCCTCTATCGAATAGTGCCTAAAAAAGTGTGTCTCCTATTGTTAGTTTAAAAGTTACAGGCAATCGTAACGTAGAATGCGTGGTAACCACGTGGCGACCGGAAGTTGCCCATAAGATCCTAAAAACCGGCCGTTGGAGAAAATCTAAGACCTCCAGTTCGTAGACGGCCTCATGCTCTGTCAGACGATGTAGGAAAATTAGGGTATTTCATTCATAATTTAGCTGTTATATGTATTTTCCTTGCGGCCGCGCACACGCGTCGCCCATCAGCCGCGCTCGCCGCTCCGCGTCTGGCCAGCAGTGTAAATAGGGCTAGCGCCTTCTTGTGCAGGGAACTGAGCATCAGAGCCGTATAGCCAGCTTAATCCCTTCCCAAATGGAGTACTTAACCACATACTTTCCTTTCACGGATTAAGAAATAAGCTCATTCTTCCGTCACAATCCGCAGTTCCTGCGCGCCTCAGAATATCGTCACCTACCATCGAAATGCTAAGGCTTAGGTAAATTCTAAACGCGCTGTTTTCCTGTCCGACTGCTACCTTTTCGATTCCCAACGAGAAAAGGCTAGGCTAGGCTAGTAGATTAGATACTGCTTGTGCAGTATATATTGTTGCTGCTGTTTTGGATGTGTCTACTGTGTTCTTGTAGGTTGTATCACTTTGTCTCGTAATATGTCTTCATTGTAGCTGGTTATTTGTTAGGTTAGGAACTACACTTGCAGAAGTAAAGTCGTGGGTGCTTCACAGTCTGTGAGAGCGCGCAAAATGTAGGAGAGAAAGTGGAGAGCGCTAAGCTATCACCCAAGCTTTTAAAACACTGTGGTGCTTTATACTCGTATGCTACTTGATACGGTGTCAATTAATTTATTATTTATGTGTTAGGTTAGAAAATTTATTCCCAAAGAGGTAGTTTGTGTGTGTTGCGTGACTGGCGGACGCGCGTATTCTTTCAGGGACAGAAAACAACTAGGTTATATGTTTCTCATGCAAAGTGTTCCCATACTCTCTTACTTGTCTGTTAGGTTAGGAATTACCTTCGAATAAGTAAAGACATGTGTGTCATGTAGCTTGCAAACAAGTGCAAAGTTGGGTGAGAAGGAGAGCTACAAGCATTTCTCCAAGTTCACAACAGACTGTTTTCATATCATTCTTGTGGGCTACTGTCTTCCTTTTAACCACCATGTCCATATGTTCATTATTAGTGTATTATTAGTGTGATCATTATTAGTGTGTTAGGTTAGGAAAATTTGCAGCAAGGTGCATATATTATCCTGCTAGATTATACGTTTGTCTTTCAAAGTGTGCCCTTACTCTCTTACTTGTATGTTAGGTTAGGAATTACCTTCGCATAGGCAAAGACATGTGTGTCACGTAGCTTGCGAGGAAGTGCAAACTTAGGTGAGGAAAAGGAGAGCTACAAGGAGTTCTCCAAGTCCACACCCCGTTTCCATATTATTCTTGTAGGCTATCGTTTTCCTTTAACATCATGTCCATAAGTTCCATATTAGTGTATTATTAGTGTGCTCATTATCAGTGTGTTAGGTTAGGAAAATGTGCTGCAGGTTTAAGTCGTGACTGGCGATCGCGTGTGTAGGCCCTGCTAAGCTCGTTATCCAGGGATAGTGGTAGTCTTGCCCACGGAAAACTGAGCTCTCCATAGTGATCGCCCCAAAATGGGGCCTACTAAGGACACTGTAGGCGCTGCAAGTCAACTTGGACGAAACTCGGTTGCTCCTGGGGACAAGGACAACTCAGCGTCATGTACCGACCTTCAGACAATGGAAAACATAAGAGAGGAGATGGAAGCCTTCTTGTTTAACGAAGTAAATAAAATAAACAATGCCCAGAAGAAGTTTATCCTAGGAAAACTCTCAGTGTATGAACAGATGCTGAAGAAGTATGAGATGGAGGTTCTTGCACTTAAAACAGAGTTGCGATGTGTGAAGGCCTCCCAAGCAGGAACACCGCCACTGGTTGAAAGCTATGCCAACAAGGCGGCTGCAAAACCTTCAGCACCCAAACAGCAGCTGATAAAACCGCAACAGCCTAAAGTCCTAATGATAAAACCAGCAGAAGGAGTCCAGAAAACTGAGAAGGAACTTGAAGAAACAGTAAAGAACCTTGTTGCAACATCACTGAAAGACGTGCGTATTTCCAAATGCAGGTCAATTAAGGACAAAGGTATTGTCCTTGAAGTCCCTAATGATCAGGATGTCGAGAAAATAAGGAAGTGCGAAGACATCTCACAATCAGGCATCACTGTCTCTGATCAAAAAAAAAGATCCCCAAAGATTATAATCTTTGATGTAAACAGGAATACAAGTGAAGATGAACTCAAAATGGAACTGTTCGAGAGAAACCTCTCCAGGATGAATGTGACACAGGAAGACGTTATGGATGGCGTAAGAGTGCTGTTCAAGACTGGCCCAAGAAACCGTGAGGAAGCAAACATGGTACTGGAAGTCTCACCAAAACTCTGGAGCAAAATAGTACAATATGGTAGGGTCTACATAAACTGCAATTCGCACAGGGTACAAAACTACAGCAATATAAGCAGGTGCTACAAGTGCCAAGGTCATGGCCACACAGCAGCAAAGTGCAAGAATGCAGAAACTATTTGTGGCCACTGTGCAGCACCTGGACATACTTTTAAGGAGTGCTCAAAGAAGGACCAACCAGCCCAATGTGCAAACTGTAAGCGGGCTAAGAAGGCGCACACCCACGCAGTGACAGAGAAATCTTGCCCTGAATACAATAGAATAAAGGCCATAATACATAGCACAATTGACTATGGCATGTAATAATAATGTAGCAGTACAACCTGGAAGAAGACCACGGACAGATACACAAGTAAAGGCAATAAGGATCCTTCAAATAAATGGGCAAAGAGCAAGAATCGTCCCAGATCAATTGGCACAGCGAATCAGCGAAGAAAATATAGATGTGCTATTGATCCAGGAACCCTACTGCGTAAATAACAAAGTATTTGGGTACCCATCAATCTTCCAGCTGATCTACAGCCCCAAAGACGAAGCACCCAAGGCAGCAATAGCAGTTAAGTCACAAACAGTAACTGCTTTGCAGTTGACAAGCTTCTGCAACATGCACATAGCTGCTGCCAACATAAATGGAGCCTTTGGTGACATCTACATTGCCAGCATATATTGCCAATATGGATCACCCATAGATCTTTTTCTCCATCAACTGGAGATTATCCTCGACAAACTGCCAGGAAAACCAGTTATAATAGGGATGGACACAAATGCAAACTCACCAATCTGGCACAGCTCAACGATGGATGCAGCAGGCAGAACGCTTGAAGACTTCATTTCACAACACGGGCTGATAATAATGAATGAGAGGTCAGAGCTAACTACATTCTGTGGCCCAAATGGGGAGAGCAATATTGACATCACACTCTGCACACCTCCAGCTGCCAAAGCGGTGTGCAAGTGGATGGTTCATGAAGAATGGACGTCAAGTGACCACAGGGCAATAACATATGAATTCGTGGTACCTCAAAGAGCGAGAGCTACTGTGGAACTTGTCACCTACAACACAAGCTTCGCAAAGTGGCCCACCTTTGACCAGCATCTCATCAGGTCCACAGCCCACTCGCCACAAAGCCAAAATGTAGGAGTTAATGAAATGGTCACAAGGCTACAGGCAGCAATTCACGAGAGCTGTAGCCGATCAATGAGAAAGAGGACACAGGTGCAGAATCCAGTGCCATGGTGGAATGCAACACTTGCTAACCTGCGACGTGACACCATTTCAGCACGACGAAGTCTGCAACGAGCACGTAAAAATAATAATGCACCAGACATAGAAGTAGCAAAACAAACTTACAATAGAGTGAAAAACAACTACAATAAGGAAATTGCTAAAGCCAAAGAGGAGACATGGAAGAAATGGGTCACTGACTGCGATCAGAATGACCCGTGGGCCATAGTGAGAAAGATAATTCGGCCAAAACATGGGACAGAAAACGTGCTGAGTAATATAAAAACAAAGGACCAGACTCCTACAATGACTTGGGAGGAGACTGTACGGTCATTATTACAGAACCTGCTTCCTGATGACAACCCAGAACAGGACACAGATGACCAACAAGCTGTGAAAACTGACAACAACAACTATGACAATGTGGACCTTGACCCAGAATTCACACTAGAAGAAATAGGGGCAGCAATAAAGGCTTGCAAATCAGGGAAGGCAACAGGTCCAGATGGTATTGATGACGTTATTATAAAAAGAGTTTGGCACACCAGTCCCCATCTTCTCTCAGATTTATACAATAAATGTCTACAGGAAAGAAGAGTCCCAGATACGTGGAAGGAGGGAAATGTCTGCATATTGCTGAAATCAATAGACAAACCTAGGGATGAGCCTAAATCGTACCGTCCAATATGCCTTCTATCTATCTTAGGGAAAATTTTGGAAAGGTTGGTAGTCAGTCGTCTGGAAAAACGCTATGATGATTCAAATATCAAGGCCCACAACCAGTTTGGGTTTCGAAAAGGCGCATCGACAGAAATGGCTATTAGGCAAGTGATGGGTAGTGTGGATTGTGAGGAGAAGTATGTGGTAGTAATATTTGTAGATATAGCAGGGGCCTTTGATAACTTATGGTGGCCTAGTGTTATGAGGCGTCTGAGAGCAATCCAGTGCCCGCGTAATTTGTATGACTTAATGGCAGATTACTTTAAAAACCGGAAGGTTATGGTGCAAAATAGGGCTGGCTGTGTAGAAAAATTGATCACAAAGGGCTGTCCACAAGGCTCTATTTGCGGTCCTTTCCTGTGGAATCTCGTCTTTGATGAGATTGTGATTGAAAAAGAAGACGAGCAATGGACAAAAGTGGCATATGCGGATGACCTCGCAATCATCATTAAGGGTCAGAGCAGGAAACAGATAGAGGACAGAGCAAAAATCGCGCTGGGCGAGGTAAGCAGATGGACCACCGAAAACAAGCTAGGGATATCCAAACATAAGACGGTTGCCATGACCATCAAGGGCAGATTTGACAGTCACAGACCACCAACAATTCCCTTCGAGGGAGGAAATATCAAGTTCGTTGCAGAGTTTACATATCTCGGTGTAACTCTGGATGAAAGACTCTGGTTCACACCTCACATGAGGAACATCCAGAATAGATTAAGTGATGTCTCAGGTTCCCTCTTGCGGATAACTAGGACAGAGTGGGGTCTGCAGAAAAAATCTTTAAGGGTA
>NW_025727052.1:12500-15000 GCF_021461385.2 Schistocerca piceifrons | reverse complement strand
CCTTAACCTAACCCATGTTGTGCCTCAACCTAACCCATGTTGTGCCTTAACCTAACCCATGTTGTGCCTTAACCTAACCCATGTTGTGCCTTAACCTAACCCATGTTGTGCCTTAACCTAACCCATGTTGTGCCTTAACCTAACCCATGTTGTGCCTTAACCTAACCCATGTTGTGCCTTAACCTAACCCATGTTGTGCCTTAACCTAACCCATGTTGTCGCCTTAACGTAACCCACGTTGTCGCCTAAACCTGCTCTGTAATTGTTATACGACTCGTTCAATTACTGTAGTGTTGCCCACCCGCAACCCTCGCAATATAGTTCGCTACTCGCACTGCCCGCACCCCTGTGTATCGCTTCATGTTAAACACCTTGCAAGTCTTGCTCACTTTCCACATGCTCCTGCTGTACACTGTAATGTGGATGGCAGCAGGACGTACATGCCGCCCCTCCCCACGTCCCCACCTTGCCCCCTGCCTTCGCAAGCTGGTTGGTGAGAAGTTTGCATGTTCAATGCCCTTCGCATGCGACGTACTCAGGCTACGTTGTGGTGCGGCCTGTGTCAACTGTCCGCTGATGTCGTACGCGTGAACCACAATCTGTACTGCACATTCGTCCTTATGTACTGAATGATACATCGTGGCACATGTGTGACCGCACAACGACTGCGCCCAAAAACGGCGGACCATACAGTGCAAATATTGTGCACGCAGCTACGTGTCGTCTCCCTATGAGAGCTGGATTGCAGTGTGGTACGCCATAGAGACGTGTGGGAGGAACGGACGCCGTGGATGGCGATCAGCATGAGCTGTCTGTTGATGTATTCGGACCTAGTCGTCTCTCCTCACACACCGTGATGGCATGGTGCACCGCGTTCCATATCTGCGACATGCTACAGAGGCCGGTTGACAGTCGTTCGAGCAATGGACATCGCATACGTACGGGGGCCACCTTCCACGTATTGTCTAGGCGTGCACATTTTGTTGCGTGTATGTGGGCAGACGTAGTGTGGCGTGACACCTGACACAGGCATGCAATAATCGTTGAAGTTGCAAATGGCGATGGACGCCTGCGTTTTCTGGTGAAGTTACGCAAATGAACAAATGGTAACCTGTTGTGGTGCGGTTGTTCTCGCTAGGGGTGAATCGGTGATGGCGACGATAGGTTGAGGTACTAACCGGTTGTTCCAGCGATACCCACCATGCCGACGAAACTGAACGGCATCTGGGTGTGAAGCGATACGCGGCGGTGGCTGGGTGGGACCGTCCCCGGCCGGTGAGGGGGCGCCTCCCGGCGTGCTGGCCGCGCGGTGCGTGGGCGCACGCGCTACAGCCGGCTGGTGGGGGCGGCCAGTGGCAGGCGCGCCGGCCGACGGACGCGGCAGGCGTCGCAGCTGCGCGCCGGCGCACCCTGCGCGCGGCGCCGTGCGGCCAAAGTAGGTCCTCGCGGGCCCGGTGCGAAGCGCGGTGGACATCTTCAGTGTGCTGGTCCGATTGAGGACTGTGTGCGTTGAGGATGCGCCGCCGCCCGGCGCTCGGCGCCGCGACGCCGTCTGCTGCTCGGTCGCCCCAGCGGTTGTCGCTGGTGGTTTGTATCGCAGCTGTGCGGATGTGTTGGCGCGTGCGCTGTGCTGGGAGAGTTCGCTTCGGCACCCAAGTGGGGCTTTTGTCCTTCTGTGGCGCTGGCGTTGGAGCTGCCGGTCACCGTAGGTGGCGCGTGTTGTCTCCCGCCGGCAATGCCACGACAGCACGCTCCCGGGCCTCTGTCGGCAGCGGCAAGCTCAGTTGGGAGCACGGGTGGTCGCACCGAAAGCGTCTACTCGCCTAACTCCGGGCGATTGCGCCTCTCTCGAACCCGACCAAGTACTTGGGACGGCGCTGCGCGCCGCCGGGACCTGAGAGGGTTTCGAGGTGTATTGTGCAGGGGAGCTCAGCCTCCTCCTGTTTGCAGAATGATTGAGCGGACGCTTGCGTGTTCGCGCGGGCCCCCGGGACACACTCCCGGGCGGCCGGCTGCTCAGCTCTAGTTGACGCAGCTCCCTGGTTGATCCTGCCAGTAGTCATATGCTTGTCTCAAAGATTAAGCCATGCATGTCTCAGTACAAGCCGCATTAAGGTGAAACCGCGAATGGCTCATTAAATCAGTTATGGTTCCTTAGATCGTACCCACGTTACTTGGATAACTGTGGTAATTCTAGAGCTAATACATGCAAACAGAGTCCCGACCAGAGATGGAAGGGACGCTTTTATTAGATCAAAACCAATCGGTCGGCTCGTCCGGTCCGTTTGCCTTGGTGACTCTGAATAACTTTGGGCTGATCGCACGGTCCTCGTACCGGCGACGCATCTTTCAAATGTCTGCCTTATCAACTGTCGATGGTAGGTTCTGCGCCTACCATGGTTGTAACGGGTAACGGGGAATCAGGGTTCGATTCCGGAGAGGGAGCCTGAGAAACGGCTACCACATCCAAGGAAGGCAGCAGGCGCGCAAATTACCCACT